>NW_010972653.1:11921392-11934353 GCF_000737465.1 Haliaeetus leucocephalus
CAGGACGCTGCTGGGGCTCCATTTTCGAGTCGGTCTTGTCAGGTGTGGGGCCGTGGGGCGGGCGTAGGGCAGGCCCCCCCCGCCTTGCAGGAGGGTATCTCCGAGCAAAGGCCAGGGTGAGCAGGTCCCTGCAGGATCTGGGCTGTGGTGGTGGCGTTTGCTGCGTGGTGAAGCAAGGCGGGAGCATCTCACCAGGGGTCTGTACTCGGTGGTCGTTGTGGCTTTTTCACCTAGCTTTTTCCACGGAAATCCCAGACGCATTGTGGTTCTGAGCATTTACAGGCTGCGGTGGGTCCAGTGGTCATGCTGACATCACCCAAATCAAATGAGCTAGCATTCAAATGTTTCAGTATTATCTCGCTTTTCCCTCCCCACAGATCTTTTGTTTTTGAACTATAGTGTGTTCAGGAAGTTTCAGCTAACTTGAGGCACCTACTGCTGGGCTGTTCAGTTAATTACACTAATGTTGTTAATAATAAATAATAATGTTGCCTGTCTGCATTCCATACTCTTCTTGCATTTTTGGAATATGTTTTCTGCAGGAAGGTGGTTTAATGTTCGGAAACTGATGGCAAAGCCTTGTTTTGAGATATGATCCTGAAAGCCCTTTTCTGTGCAAGCAGACCTGCTTACTGGATTAAGTTTTTGTAGTTTTATGTCCTGGATTGGTATTTGAGATTCTGAATTGCGCCCAAAGCCATAGGAAGTGGTGGAAAATCAGTGAGGGAAAAGCAGGGAGTAGGAAAATAACTGCATACTGCTGTTGAAATACAAGTTTCATAAGTAAGAGAACAGAGTTTGCTTGTTGTATTTTCTTTTCCTCTTTCTTGCCTTCCTCCTTTGCCCTCTTCAGCTTTTGTGTCAGTGCAATACTTTGTACTAGTACAGATTTTGCAGGCCAGTTGTTAAATACATTGCTTAAGTTTTTTTGTCTGTCTACCTGTCTTTGGGATGACTGTGCCTAATGGCAACAGGACCAAAGTCATAACTGCAATAGAAGTGAGTTCTCTGTAGTTTAGAAGCTATGTATATGGATGACTTAAAAATTCACTTACTTTTTTTCTTCTTGTTCCAGATGGAAAAGAAGAGTTCATGGTTTCTGGTTTGCATATTAGCAGAGGCTGAATAGGCATAAAGGAGACTATAGTGCGGGTGAGAAGTGTCGAGCCACTTGCAAGGTTTTGCTCGTAAACAAGAAGAAATGAATCCTACACATGATGATCCAGTGTCTGGAACCATTTTTGACTGGGACTATCTCTTATGGGAAGTTCGTTTAACGTTTTTAGCTGCTGGTTTTTTAATCTACTTGGGAGTATTTCTTCTGTCTCACTGGTTGTCTTCATGGTTGAGTACCACTTATCATGCCTTGTATGCAAAAGAGAAGGTGTTTTGGAATATGGCAGTCACACGTGGTGTGTTTGGACTTCAGAGTTGTGTTGCTGGGTTATGGGCTTTGCTCATAGATCCTGTTTTTCATGCTGACAAAGTGTATTCACAGCAAAAGTGGAGTTGGTTTAACTGTTTAATAGCTGCTGGATTTTTCTTGCTTGAAAATGTAGCTGTTCACATGTCCAACATTATTTTTAGAACATTTGATGTGTTCTTGGTAGTTCATCACTTGCTTGCTTTTGGTGGCTTGGCTGGTCTAGTAATTAATGTGAAATCTGGACACTATCTGCCTTTGATGGGAATGTTGCTGGAGATGAGTACTCCCTCAACATGCATTTCCTGGATGCTTCTAAAGGTAAGAATGTGATAATTTTCAAATTATGTTTGTAACAGGTTTTATGCATCTCACTTGTCCATAGCTAATCTGTGTGGTTTGTCTAGATAGCTTTTCAGCAAAACTGTGTTCATCTGACTGATACCCATGTTATTGTGATACCTGCTTTTGTTGTGATGATATTTCTGTAGTCCTCCATACACGTTTCTGTGTAATGCGGTGTGCATGTCAATAGTGAGATGGTATAGATTCATTCTGAGTTTGGGATGCTGCGTGCATGCGGAATATCATAGCTGTACATGGAAAAAATGCCTGAGAATGTGTATATGTGAAAGCTGGATATTTGCATTAGTTCTACAGTTTCCTCAGTTCCTTATCTTGAAGTAACAATCTCACTTCTGCATACTTTCTGTTCTTGTTTTTCTAGGCTGGCTGTGCTAACACCTTTTTCTGGAAGGCAAACCAGTGGGTGATGATCCACCTGTTTCACTGCCGTATGATTCTTACTTACCACATGTGGTGGGTGTGTATTTTCAATTGGAATTCTGTGCTGGAAAATCTGGGACTTCTTCATTTTATTGTTTTATTCTCGGGATTATTTGCCGTTACTCTAATACTTAACCCATACTGGACATACAAAAAAACTCATCAACTCCTCAGCCCAACTGACTGGAACTTTGAAAATAAAGCAGTGGAAAATGGAAGATTAAATGGTGAAACACATCAAAAGAAGAGGATATAACACTGAAACAGCTGTTTCTTAGTAGGGTAGCAGAAGAATGCAATGCGAAGTAATTCTTTGGCCATGAACTAGAAGCTTTTGCCAGAAGCTCATTAACACAGTGATTCCTTGCTGGTAGTATTCTGTACGCACCATAAGTATTTAAAAGCATTGTTTGAGTTTCATATGTACATACACATAAGATCTTCAACCTCTTAGTTATGAATTATGCCAACAATTTTGTCAGGTTGGACAGTATTTCATGATTTAGTAGTGACATGCTCTCTAATGGCATCATTTGTCCTAGTGCTTCCAAGTGGCTTTACAGTTAATTTGGCTGTTAAGCTCAGCTTGAATCAAGTTTAGCCTGAATCCTATTTCACATATGTCAGAGATACTGATACTGGAAATTATGTTGTTTATTAAGATCAATTATGACCCAGGTTAGGTATGCATGGATACCTAGTTCCTGTGTGCCATTAAGTCATTCCAGGTGGCTGAATTGCTCAGTGGTAGAATGCAGTCATGGCTGGGTTTTGGGGTTTTTTGTTTGTTTGGGCTTTGTTTGTTTGTTTCTTTTTTCTTTTAAGTGCACTTGAGGAAGGTGATTGAGTGTTCACTGTTGAAGTGAGTTGTAGTTTCCAGGTTGCCCTTGGTACGGAAGGAGTTCCACACAAACATGCATGTGGGGGATGCAGGCGTTCATTATGCTGGTGGTCTAGCTAGGTAATCATAGTGGTCCCTTCTGGTCTTGAAATCAGTGAAATGCAAGAGGCAATGACAGAATGTTTGACTCTGTCTCATCCTTGAAAAGATTGCTGGTTGATTAGTAAAATTATTTTTCTTGTAGGTCTCACATGAGCAGTCATGCAGTTAGTTCCACTAGTGCTCTTGTTAATGGTTCCTTTTATTTTTGGAAATTCTCTTAGTTATAGAGGGTTTTAGAATCTGAGGTGACTCCTCTGTGGAGAAAAGCCCATATCATCTCCTTTAGGAGTTCAGTTGTTCTTTCAGTATTTTTGTTTTACTTCGAAGAATGTATGATGTGACACTAACAGTCCTTTGCTCTTTGTCTGCCACATGACTAAATCTTTCCTTGACCTAAGGAATAGGGTTGCTTTTTAGATAAGGACTTGGCAAATTGTGGCGGATGTTCTCCCACTAACAGTACTGGTCTGAGGCTTGCTGGGTGAAATGCTGGACAGCAGATGAAGGTATAAAGATCACGATAGAAGACAGTGACGCCTAGTGGCAGGAGAATGACAAAGATATTAATTAGTTTTGGCGCACTGAACTAGTGAGATAAACAGCCCCGTCATTTGAAACTGTTGTATAGTGTGACGTGACTGCTACACAGATTTATTTTGCAAAGTAATAAGACTGGGCAAGCCCAAGCTGTGAAGAATCTTAGGTCAAGGCATGTGTTGGAGGCTTTGTGTACTGATCTGTGGTGGAGCATATTGTTTTAAATGTGTAAGGGAAGCACTGTTTGGTGTAAACAACCCCATTTTATTAATTTTTGGTGGCAATGTCTTTGATTTTGTTCTGAGTGAAGGGAGGAGGCTAGTGGTCAGGTTGCCGTGTTCCCTAATGCACTTTGTGTGAGCACTGAGTTGAAGAGCTGCTCTATGACGGAGAGGAAACTTCTTATTGTTAGGTCACAAATGTATAGCCAGACCTTGTGGATAATGATGAAGTGGTGGATATGTGAAATTGCCCATTCAAAGCTAGGCCAAGAGGGTCATAGTAATTTTATACAGCAACGCTATCTCTTACCCTGCTGATATTCAATAGAGAAAATCTAAATTTTGTGTTACTTTCTTATTTCTAAGCAGGCCAGAATGAGGTTGCAGTGTTTTGGCAGTGTCACCTGTCTGGACGCCATCTTGTAGAAAAAAGGCTTCCCTAAAGCTTTAAATTATGTACCTCTCTTGAGGGCTTGTGTGTGGAAAAGTAATGTTGAAAGTACTTTAGAAGAAAGCAGAGGGATGAATTCCTCAGAAACAGAACCCAAATATGTGATCCAAATGCGTATCTTGCAGAATCCAAACCTCACTTGCAGTGTTCCAGGGGGAAGGCGGAAGGATAAGTCGCCAGATATCAGAATGATGGTGTGCTCTATGCAGCTTAAAACTTAAAAGGTTTGGATTTGATAAAACAAGGTAATAAATATAAAAATCCTAGCTACAGAATTCTGAAAAATCCTAACAGAAAATGGAAGCATCAGAAGAGAAATAAGTTTGGGCCAAGTGTGTAATTCTTATAGTGGCTGGCTAAAGGAGGTGAAGTTTCTATGTGCTAAAATAAAAGAAAATGGAGGGTTGGGTTTAGTAGTGAATTTGGGACTGAAAAAGAGATTAGGTGTGGTCCAAGCAGACAGGTGGATAGTTGTGTCAGTGGCACCAGACTTCTAAAGTTTAATATTTTGTATTATTAATTTGTGCAATGTTATTAAGTGGATTTAAAATCTTTTATTAAAATTATTTTTTATCATAATAAGGCAATCTTTTTAGTATGCATCTTAGTGTGAGTTTTTTTTCACGCAAAGACTTGTGGCATATCTTGAAAATCTTTTGCATGTGTTAACGATATAATTAATAATACCTAAGAGCACCTGTTAACCTAAACACTGCTAAACCTGATAGAACAAGAAAGCTATGCAATAAAGCAAATAACAGCACTCATTTTATTTCTGTTGGTTTAAGGGGCAAAGGGATTTTACAGTCCAGCTAGAAATGCAACAGGACATAAAAATACAGACAACCTTTCTTCTTCATCTTGATGGCCTAGAGTTGGAGTTACCAGTTCTGCTACACAGAGCCTTTTTTTTTTTTTTTTTTTTTTTTATTACTCAAGTGTTTCCTTCACTGCCTTTTGGCTGCTCCCTTCAAGAGGATTTTCTGGTTTGTGATTGTGGATTACTGTCTCATTGCTCTGAAACAAGACTGAAAAAGCTCTCTAACTGAGGGTTTTGGTGTCTAATTACTCTAACTAAGTGCTGCTTTTCAACCCAAAGGTAGACTAGCCATAGTTTGTTTATAAATTTTGTTAATGCGAACCTAATCCCAGTCCTGTTGGGCCTCTCTTATAAGGCCTCATCCGCAATCCGACGTAGAAAAATTCACGCTCAGTTTCAGTAGTGGCTGGATCAGGTCACAGGGTGTGCTGCTGCCATGATTTGGAAAACTTGCATAACATGTTTTTGGGTGAATTTTTTGTTTGCCTAGGTGACTGTTGGAGACTTCATCCTGCTTTCTTGTTGGACAAGCTTACTCAAGGAGTACTGTTTGTGTCACCTTTCTGGCTGAAGCTTTTTTTTTTTTTTTTTTGAAAAAAAGCAAACTCCAAACAAACAACAAACTATGATGGGGGTAGGGGTGTTTGGCGTTTGTTGTGTTTTGGGATTTTTGGTTGGGGGGAGGGGTGGGGTGGTGGGTTTTTTTGTTTTGTTTGGAGGTTTGGGGTTTTTTGTTTTGTTTTTAAAGAAGAATGTCTGATCTAAGACACCCTGGCCAGGCATCTGGCTCTTACTGTCTTCATCCAGCATTCCTAAATCACAGTTTGTGTTTGCCTCCATTTGTGTCCTGTCTTGTGTTTTTTCCAAAACCTGTCATTGTTTCCCCTCCCATCCACCAATTTTTCTATAATATTTACTCTTGTGGTACTGGTCATGATCTTGTAGCATTTACATTACTGCAGTGATGTCTTTGTCTCATAGTTCTCAGCATGTACTGTTGGGCCCTTCTTCCACTAAATACCCATGTCCAAATCTTTCAGGTTTTTTGCTTTTTCCTGATAACACTGATTAAATATTGATGTCATGTACAGTTACAAGATACCTTTCTTAACCTCAGGGAAACTCCCACTTAAAGTGAATTTAGAAATTCAAGCCTGCTCTTGTACAATATGACATTTGTTGAATGGTACAGCATCTTTACGCTGTACATAAATAAAAGTATTTTACTGAATAATTGTCTACTGTGAGTTTAATTTATTGATGAAAATAATGCCTATTATTTTTTACTTGCTATTTGTAGCTTAAACACTTTTTGCAGTGCATGCACTAAAAAGATGACTTGTTTATTTTGAAATATTCTGTTAAACTTGACAAAGGTAATGAAATATCCATGAAAATAGCTATAAAACCTTGTAAACTAATGTCCCTTCACCAACATTTAACATATTATTAACATGAGCATGTTCAGTTACATGACTAAAATACTAGAAGCTGCACTATATGTAAGTATATATTAAAAATGGTTAAAAAGCATCACTTGGAAATGACCCTTCTGCCTTGTGTACTTGAAGTCTGTGGTCTATTTTTGCATTAGACTCTTAACTGTGAAGATACTTCATTTGGTACTGCATGGTATTTCATAGTTTAGTATGAGCCACCTTAAATTTTTAAAAAAAAATTGTCTCATTGCTAAATAACAAAATATAATTCTAAGCATTAAATGTTTGTGTCGTGTGTGGTGCTTTGCAGGAATTAATTCCTGATGTGCTTTAGCATTAGTGAGTTAAAGGAAAATAGCATCATTACTGGCATTTTAATTATTCTTATAAGAATGCACTGTGTAAGCAACTGGCTGGCATAATTTTGCTAGCTGCCTCTGCTGTGAAGTCCCCAAGATTAATTGAAGCAGAAGACAGACGTTCATGTGTAAAGCTCCACTAACTGTGGAATGTGTGTGGGTACAGACTGGGATGAGAAGAACAATGCATAATAGTACTTGTATGAATAAAGTCTTTTTTTTTGTAAATAATCTGTAAAAGGAATTTAAATGTTACTAATATTTTACTATTCAGATGTTTTCAATTAATAGGTAAATATATTTTACTTAGTTCTTGCCATACTCCCAGAAAAGTATTAGAGCACACTTAGGCTGACAGTATTATTCAGCAATTACAATCCTTTGATCTTGTGTCGTGGCGCTGGTATTTAAGTTGATAATTTGGAACAAAAAATAAGTGATGGTCATTAATGAAGTAAATTATGCCTGTTGCTCTAGTTGTGAGCCCCCAAATGGGTTTCCGGTGTTGGAATTGACATTGCATGCTCTGGACCTGATTGACTAATCAGTGTGTTCTGCTAGTGGTAGTGTCACAGAGCAGAAGCAGCATGTCGTGCCTTCCTGTTTTCCGTAAGTAAAACAGTGCTGAGTGAAGGTGGAATGACAAAGATAATGATGCAGCAAATGTCCAAGGGCGTAACAGTGTTGAAGGTGGCAGACAGGCCTAGCTTGAAAGAAGTGAGGCCTGCTCACATGTCAACAAACAAGAAGAAAGCAAGGAAATGGGCTGTCCTGTTCCTTGCTGCTATGTCTGTGTGTGTGTGTGTTCTGAACAGTCACTTCTGAGTCCTTAAGGATATGACCTGAGCAGAGAGAGTGGAAATTTAATACTTGCTTTATCAGATAAAAGATGCATTACTTCTTGTCTGAAATATTTATTTCCTCATAGGATTGTCTTTTTAGCTGCCTCTGTTCCTTTGAATGCTTAGTTCACATTAGAGTGCTGTATGAGCTGACGCTGTTTTCACCAAATGTTCTCTGACATTTACTGTAAAGACTAGTGAGGATGTGCCTTGTTTGAGTACTGATAATTGATCGTGGCAGCTCCAGGTACTCACTCAGCCTGACTTTTATATTCCTATTGCTATACAGGTCTGCAAGTTCCCTCTCCTGCTTTGCTACTTCTGCTGCCAAAAGCACTTTACCGTGTGAACACTGCATTTTGTCACCAAAGCTGTGCTCATGAAAGTTTAAGCGTGGGGCTTGCACCAAGCGGGGTCAAAAATATACCTCAGAAAGGCCTAATTTTGTAGAAGGTAGAGGGTTGACTTTCCTACATTTATGGACCATGCATTTCTGCTGGGTAAATGAAGGTGATAACTACGATACCTTGAAAAACAAAGCCATGCAGGTGAACTACAACTGTACAGAGAAGTGGTTTGCATAGAGTAGACCTGGAGCATCTAACAAGAGCTTGATCATCTTGTCTTGTGGGTCATGTTTACAGGAAGACAGTGTATCCTGGAAAGCAGCAGTAGCCTTGCTTAGGAGTCACAGGAAATAAATTCGAAAAAAAATTAGAAGGCTTTGGGATGAGGTAGCTGAGACTGGTTGTTATGTTGTAATGTGTTGACCAGGTTGCATTTGGACATTGAATACATAGACTGTCTGATGCTTTAACTCTTCTTTTTTTTCTCAGCAACATACTGTTTTACGTATCACTGTGACACTGGTTGAAGATAAGTTTGAGGACCTTTTTTAGGACATCAAAGTTCCTAAGCAATGTATTGCCCAAGGCTGAAGGAGCCTACAGTGTGTTCTAATTTACAGTAATTTATTCTTGTATTATCATTGCCTTTTTATCTTACATAATTATTTTTTACGCCTGGAGGCTCTTTTGCATATTTATGAGTACAAATCAATCTGTTCTCTTATTTTCCTAGCCATCCTAATATTTTTTATTTGCCACTTTTCCCACCTGTATTCCTATTTCTTAAATGTTGGCAGCTTTGAGTTGTACATAGTATTTCATATAAAATCTTCTCAGTACCTTGTATTACACTAGTACTTCCTTTCCACCACTGGAAGTAGCTCTGCTTCAGCTGAAGGTTGCATTTGTCTTTCACGGTTGCGTGACCTTAGTGCTTCATCGTCCCCTGTGACAGTGAATTCATTCAAGTTTTTCCCTTCCTCAGCTTCAGAATGGAGCAGAGCCATCAGAGCACGGCAAAATAACCAAAAGTAGGAATTTTGTGTTTTAGAAATAACTTGTGCATATTACTGTACTGGGTGCGGGTGCCCAGGTTTTGTTAGCGGGGACCTGCCGGGCGGCCTCTGTGAGGAGCGGCCGGGGCTGCCCTGAGCCGGACACAGCCGGTTCCAGCCGGTTCCAGCCCACCCACCCCAGGGCACCGCTCAGCCCCGCAGACAAGGCCGGGGCGCCTCAGGGGATAGTGTGTTTAAGAAAAGGCAAAAACATGACACCGGCAAAATGAGGGGTAAGGAAAAAAGTGAGAGAATCGACTCTGCAGACCCGGAGGGGGAGGAGGTGCTGCAGGCGCCCGAGCAGAGATTCCCCTGCAGCCCGTGGAGAAACCCACGAAGGAGCAGGTTTATCCTGCAGGACTGCAGCCTGTGGGAAGGACCCACGCTGGAGCTGGGGAGAAATGTGAGGAGGAAGGAGTGCAGGGAGGAGCTGTTAGCCCCCATTCCCCATCCCACCGTGCCCCTCGGGGCGGGGGAAACAGAGGAGTCAGGAATGAAGGAGTGAAATTGAGCCTGGGAAGCAAGGGGGGGGTGGGGGGTATTTTTACTGTTGTCTTTGTTTCCCACTGTCCTACTCTAATTGTAATCGGCAATAAACAAAATTTCCCCAAGTCGAGTCTGTCTGGCCTATGACAGTGGTTGCTAAGTGATCTCCCTGTCTTCATTTTGACCCATGAGCTTTCCATCTCATTTTCTCCCTCTGTCCTGTTGAGGAGAGGGAGGGAGAGAGCGGCTGGGTGGGCGTCTGGCTGCTGGCCAAGGTCAACCCACCACAACAAGTTATGGCATTGGCTGTACTACCACTTATGTGCCACCCATGACAACAAGGAGCTGATGTAACACAAGAACTCTGGTACTGAGGAATATTAAAATTTAGGAAAATTTATACCTTGTCTGTCTGAATTGGCAGTCTGAGAATTTGACTTGCAAAGACTCCTTGTAAGCAGAGAGTTCTTAAAGGCATTCATGAAAGAAGTTCTAGTGCTGGTAGAACATCACAGTATTATAAAACTCAATTGTCAGGTTAACCTGTTGCTCAGAATTGACAAACTGTCTCCCAGTAGTGGTGGTGGTGGTGCTTCAGGGAGACCTGGAAGACAGGCCAGCAGTAGGCATCACATCAGAAGGTGAATGAGCAATGCTTTTATAAAACAAATTTTTATTTTGACGTAATAGTCTGAACTTACGGAAGCTGTGTGGTTTGCCTTTTTAAAAAAATATTTTTAAATATATATAAAAATTTAAAAAAGTATTGTCACTCAGCCTTGTTTGGTAAGGGAAGTAGAGAGGACCTGTAACTTTACAAGGCTCCAGCATGAGTTCTGCAGGTGCTCAGGTTAAGCAAGGCTGTTGGATGCAATGGCTTTGAGTGATTTCTGAAGGATTACAGTAAGCAGATAACACACTGTCTTTGTGGAGGACGCAGCTGAGAACACCAGGAGAAAAAACTTCTGAATTTCCAGTGGATGAAAACTCCTGAAGAGAAAATGCCAGCTCCATTAGCTGGTAAACAGAAGGAAGAAACTGAGAAAATCAGCCTTCACGGGAGAACTTGGTAACCTAAGTTTTAGGTATCTTGTTCAGATTTCATGCAATGTTTTGGAAAGCAAACCATAGGAATGATGTTGTATGTCCTTAGGAATCATAAATTAAAGTTTACATTCAACCACCCCTATTTCCATGGAGAGAGAAAAAAAGGGTCCCTTCTTCACAGCGTTGTGTCACTTTGGGGCCAGGACACTGCTCAGGGTCCATGGTGTCCTTAGGATACCCAGTACATGTACTGGAGTAGATAGATGACCTATGGTAGCTTGGAGGCGAGAGGTATCTGCTGAAGCCCTAGTAAGCAGCAATGAGAGTAAGTGAATTCTGGTGAGGTCTCGTTCTACGTGTATCACCAATAAAACCAATTTAAACATCATCTTAAGACCTGGTTATGAAAAGCATCATGTTAACTCTGGAGACTGCCGTTATCTGTACTCTAATTATCGACAACTATTTATGGATGGATAAATAATGAATTTGTGATTGCAATGATTAAGGTGTTAATTATGACTGCTAATAGGATGTTGCCTTAGAAAATAGTAGGAAGAATGCAAGTTATTTTGGAAGTTAGTTTTGCTTCTCTGTAAGTTTATCTGCTATTGTTGGATTTGTCCACCAAGGTTTCCACAGCGACATTTTGTTGGAATTAGAGAAGGATATTTACGTATGGTGACGAGAAGCGAAGAAGTGATTGTCAAAGATCAAAAGGGTGCAGAAGAGAACTGCAGGAAGGATTTGAAGTTTGTCCTTCGAACAGTGAAAGATAACTATGAAAGGAAGAAATTAGTGCACATGGATAAGGAGTTGGCTGCCCAAAGGAGAAGGATATTGCTAGTTAATGATATTTTTAATTGTGGAATTGAGCTAGTTGCACTTGTCTAGATATGTGTCTGTTCTTTAACATGGCCTCTAATGATAAGCAGTTATTAAAGTTTGCCAAAGACCGATTCCCTGCCATTTCAGCTCCTGAAATGATAGCTGGATGTGAGTGAAGTGCAACATATTTAAAAAATTACAGAAGCAACAGGATAAAGTGGTGTCTCTGCTGGAAGCTGCACTGAATGCCATAATGGTATTCCTGGCTTTAACCTTTACGTATGGCCCAATCTTCTCATTTTCTTTCTTATGCAGAACCTATAGAAGAACTACGTGAGAACTATTTTAAGTTCACACTGTGACAAACTGCATTAAAAAGAAATAACTTTGTGAAAACAAACATTTTTGAAAGTAATGCCTCTAAATATTTAATTTGTAACTCAGGTCGTATGAACCCACACAAAGACATGGGATAGCTGTGAATATGAGTGTGTGTCGTTAAACTATTGACAAATAAAAAATGTAGATAAAAGGTGGATTAACCAAATGTCTTTTGAAATGCCACCGTTTTCTACTAACATTTTCATGTAACGATAATTAATTTACTATACCTGGGCATACTTCTTTACTGTCTGAAGCATGCATGTACTTAAGTAGGCAAAGATCACTGCTGGGTGATGCATGGATCTTTGAACAGCATTTAGCTTGAAGTTTTCATGCTTAGAAGTGGTCCAAAGACTTTAAAAAATATTTAGCAATATTAAATAGTTGTAACTGACGTCAAGGACTTACTTACAATGTATTTAAGGACTTATAATGCACTTAAGAGCACTTATTCTCATCGAAGTGGGACAGATGCGTACGTGGATATATTGAAAAGTGCACGTTTTCAAAATAACTGCATCTTGTAGAGGTTTGGGGTGTTTTTTCCACTTTATGGAAGGGGCACGTTCAGTCCCGAATCGTATTCGCGTGCACGTACAGGTGGTCGGCGTTACCTGCAGGGTAGGCGTTACGCGCTGGCGTGACCCGGCCTTCGAGTGACGGCGGGGCCCGCCTGGTCCGTACTGGTCTGCAGTGATGCTGGCTGAGGAAAGCGCAGAGAGCTAAAGGTTAGGTACGAGGTGCCAGCACCTTTACAAAACCTCTAGTTTTGAAAAGCGTTGAAGAGGTTCAAGTGAGAAACGGGATCCAATCCCAACACAGCTCCCGTGGCCTAGCGCGCACCCTCGCGTGCTGTTCCTGAGAGAACGGGGCCGAGGGGACAAAAAGTTCCTCACCCGCGTGCCGCGGTCCCGGTCCCGGTCCCGGCTGGCCTCCCGCCGGCCCGCAGCCGGCCAGCTCCGCTCCTCGCCCGTTACACCGGCGACCCCCGCA
>NW_010972653.1:11934363-12062756 GCF_000737465.1 Haliaeetus leucocephalus
TCGCCGCCGTGTTAGTCACGGAAAGTTTCGTCCTTCGAGGCTGGGCTCGGGGTTCCGTGTGGAGACACCCCTCCTCCTCCTCCTCTTCATCCCCCTCCTCCTCCGCCCGCCGCCGTCCCCGCGGCGCCTCGCTGGGGTGCGGGGAGCCCGCGGGTGGCACCTGGGGAGCGAATCTCTGCCCGCCTCGGTGGCGGAGAGGAAAAACCCGATTTCTGCGTTTTCTGGAAGAGGTTTTGCCGGTGCAGCGCGGCTTGGCGAGTTACCGAAGCGGGACTGCCGGGGATCGTTAATAAACGCATTCGCTCCTTTCCCAAACTTCTGGCCCTTGTTCTTTGGTGAAGTTTCTCCCCCAAGGCTTCCCCTGGGGTTTTCGCTCGCGTGTGCGCCTCTTCGTGTTCTTCGGCATCGGGGGCTGCCTGGGTCCAGCTCCCCTCGCCTCTTCAGTAGGTGCGGACGAGGCTCTTGAACGATCCGGGGTCCCGGGGGGACTTTTGAGTCTCTTTCCTTCCCCCTTCTTAAAAACTGCGTTCAGCACCAGCTTTGTAGTTGGCATCTGCAATTAAATTGGCTTTCGCGAAACAGGGGAAAAGTACTTCAGCACAGTAACAGCTGTCCGTTTCTGCATTTATTTCTTTTTATCAAAGGGGGTTTTAAAATTGTCTTTGGTTTCTTTGTAATTAACACTTCAGCTATTGCAGGAGTTACAGAGTTGCTCGTGGTGATCCCAGACCGTGTAGTGACTTCTGAAAGATGCCCTGTTCTTACAGGGTGAGGCAAGAACAGCTTTAAAAGATTGGCCAGTCATTCACATGGGCAAGTGAGCGAGCTTAGTCGGTAGGCAATACCAGGTGCTTGCAAAGACAGCTATTAGTAATTTGCCCATAGCAAAGGCTTATTTTAAAGGCCTTTAGGTGGTGCTTGTATTTTTGACCAAAAAGATTTTATCCGTCTTAAATTTTGCCCTCTTTCAGTTAAGTATTTGTTCAATCCTTTTTTTTCCCAAAGCTACTAAGATCATGGCCTTTATCTTGTGCTAGCAGGTTTGAAGTCGTTTAGTTGCAATGTAAAAAATCTTTTTTTTTCAGTTGTGCAATTTAACTGTTACCAGAAAAAGATATAGTTTGGGTTTTTTGGTTGGTTTTTTTGGGTTTTGTTTCTTTTTTCATGAGTCAGGAAATAAGAAAGATTGACTGTTTAGAGACTGCCTCATACTGAATAAATAGTGAAGATATACCACTGTATGTTAGTTTGCGACTGTTATTATTGTAAAGAAAATAAATGTTTTCCCAAAGCCTTTCCTCTGCTTAGTAAACCCCAGTGAGCAATCTGTTCTGCAGTAGAAATGAAGTATTATGTTTTTATAAATTTTCTCTTGCCCCTCAGGAGACACAGATTTATTGCCTGAACATGGGACATGTTGGGCACCTACAACTGCAACCCCATTACTCAGGCAGGGGTTCTGGCTGTTCAACTGTTTTCTTCAATGGGCCCTTCATTCTTTTCACTTGGGTGATCCGTTTGATCTTGATAATCTTTCTGACTTGCTTTGTCTAATCCATCTTGTCTTTTTCTTTTTTTTTGTTCCACCCTCAGGCTTAGTAGCCCAGGAACTAGTTGCATGTGTTTATCTGGTTATGAACAGTAGTTCTTTAGATGCTACCTTGAAATCTGGTATTTCTGAAGGCTTTACAGTGAGATTTCCTGACTTCTATAATACAGTCTATGGATCTCTTAGCTTACCTGTGGCGTTGTACGTGAGACATGACGTACTACGTGAGGGATGACGGGTGTCCTGTGATGGGACAGGCACTGGGTGTCCGGCACGTGGGGCTTTCGTGGCTGATACCTGCAGGTGGATGTGGTGGGAGAAAGGACCGTGGAAGCAGATAGATGCCTCGGGAACGTGCAGTCCGTCAGCTCCTGCTGAGTGCCAGGACCCGGCAGGATCCTATAGATTTGGGCTTCAGGAGTTCATACACCACAGGGTACGGAGAGGAGCCACAGTGCTGCGTGATGGGTGTGTGCCGGCTGGCATCGCAGCTCTGAGACTTTGAGACCAAACGTGCAAGTCTCGTGCTATTTGCTTTGGCAGGTCAGTGGTGAGCACACCGAAATACCGAAGAGGCGGTTGCCACCCTCTGTGCCCATGCGCAGGAGCCCTACCTCTGCCCAGGAGCTATGGTTACTCTCCGATAGGATACGGTTTCGCTCATCAGTATACAACGACAATCCTTTCCTGGAGTAGAATACTGTGAAACAAGCTTTAACATTTATTGAGATTAACTTTAAAAATCCACAGTATTACTTAAGTAGTATTTAGATTCTCATTTTTATTGTGATTGAAATCGAGGGTCTGGGTACCTCTGCATCTTTTTTTTTTTTTCCTCTAGCCCATTAACTTCAGTGGAAGTGTGCTGACTTACACCAGATTGAAATACTAAGTCTAAACACTTACTTTAGTTGTATGTCAAATATAAAAGGTTCTGATTATCCTAAACCTGGTAGCTGTATAGCATGTCTTAAGTAAGGTACGGCCTTAGTTTTGAGTAGGCTGGGTTTTTAATGTTAGGCATCACAGCTTTTTTTTAAATGCTCTTGGAGTTTTTTAGTGTCTTTCAGTCTACTTAAGTTACTGTCTTTAACAGAGCTTTTTCTTTGTTTGTCTGTTTTCTTTATATATACCATTTAGTATGTATAAAATCTTGTACTGATTTTTTTTTTTTTTTTTTTTTTTTTTTGCCAGGACACTGCTACTTACTGCTGGGGGGGGGGCAGGATTGTTGTTTGTTTTCCATTTCTTTTACAATTGAGGGTATTTAGTTTCAGCGTTAATAAACTTGTTATGAAGAAATCTCAACACCAGAGGAGTTCTTCATTTGATTCTGAGCTGTTTAGGAGTCCTTGCATAGTTTATAAACATTTGAAGGAAGACAACAAGCTTGTCTAAAACCTGAAGGGCTATTGTCAAACTTCATAATTGTTAACAGAATTTAATGCAACTGGGAATAGTGTATTACTCATTTGTAAAACAGGAAGTCTATTAACTGCTTCTATATAAAGTAGAAATTATTTTTAGAATCTGTTGTAGAAAATTTGTAAACTTAAGTCTATTTCTGAAGAAACCAGGAAACACATTCTGCAATCTAGGAGGAGGAGGAGGAGTAGTTTTGATTCAGACTTTCAGATTAAAATTTATGTATTTTACAGAGCTGCAGTGAATTTATTCATGCATCTATAATACTATACTGCACTCAGTTTTGTATGTGATGAAATGATTAGTGTGTAGTACTTATTTTCTTAATATTTACATATGTGGGATAGTAATTTTCTTTCTGCTTCTGTACAGTGACTTCTGTTTCACTTTTTGCTTTTTCTTTAATTACGTCTTTCTATTTTACAGTTTTAGTTTAGAACTGTAGAAGGGAACTCATGGGAAATTGTCTTATGGCTTCTAAATTTAAAGGTATTTTTGAAACTGTCGTTCCGTAAGTTCAGCTTCCTAATGGCTTTTTGAGCTGTAAGTGCATTTCCGTACCGTCCTTGGATGCTTCTTGTGGAATATCTGTCGCAGCAGTTGTCCCATAGAGAAATTTCCTTTGGAGTTACAGCGTTAAGTTAAATGCTGTGAATGCAATTGTTGAGCGCGTCTTACTTTTTGAACATTTTGTATGTTATAATAGGGCAGTAAATGAGGCTTCATTGATAGTGATACGAATTAGTCTTTCATTTTGTATATATTCTACAATACGTGAAGGAGGCACTTTTTATATACAAGACCTTCTTTTGTTAAAATTAGCATTCATTCAAGATATTTTTTTCCATTCCTGTTCCTATTCTTATGAATTCTTTCTTATTATTACATCTGTTAGTGGAAAATTAATATTTGTAAATCCTTTTCTGAATCTAGAAGTAGTTTAAAGAGTGGGAAAGCTGCAAGCCTGGATGCTTGGAAATTACCAGGGATTCATAAACTGAAGCCTGAGAATTATTTAGGGAGACTGCAAGAATGTTATGAGGGGGAGGTGCTCTTTATAATAAGGCGGGGAGGTACATGAGCGGGATAAACCAAAATTCTCATTATGGACCTATACAACTATGTCTTAATACTCTCTCTGTTTTCATATCTTTTTCAGTGATGTCATTGTGTGCATGTGTGGTTTGTAGAGAGCAGAATCTCGGGATTCGAGGTCTGTCACGTATCCGTGGAAGGAAACTGCTGCTTTATTAGCATCTTTGATTTAAATCACTTGGACGTTTTCTTACACTAAAGAACCTGAATTTTACTCACACCAAAATACTTCAGATTATTTTGAAACCAGGGACATGTAAAAGTACAACTTGTTTTTAAGGGAGTGATGACAAAGTATTCCAACTTGCGTATTTAGATCAAAAACTTGATTCATATTTTATTCTGAATTGCCTGAATCAGCAAGACTGTGGGAAGTGAGGCATAACTGCACAACATTGATTCATGTCCTACATGTTTGCTGCTCAGTCAGGAAGCCTGAAGCTTAATGTCAAATGCGTGGGTGAAGCAGTTAACCAGAGCAAAATAAATTGTTCTACTTACGCAGTGCTGAATAGGGGCATTATCTTGGGAAAATCTGTTTCAGTGACTTACTGTACTGTACAATACTTGTTACTTGGGACTGAACCATGAATACGAACTATTAGGATCCAGGCTCAAGGTCAAACATTCACTCTCATTTCTGTTCTGTAATCTGTTTTCTTGAAATACTTTCAAAAAGATTGCAGAAATCATAGGAATTTTTTTTTTTTCCTTCGAGATACAGAATAAACATCTCAGAAATTTCAAGAAAGGGGATAAACATTATGTCCTCATGTGTAAAATGGGTTTGTAAGTTACTAGGGAGTAGATGGCAATATTTAGATTTCCTGCTAGGACCACACTGAGTCTTGAGCTTATGGCTCTTGACTTTATATTTTTCACCACTTTAAAGCATTCAGAGTCTCATCCTCAGTTTTCTTTTAGATTTTTGTACATAATATTTAATGTTGTTGCAAACCATGGACTGACTAATTCAAGTCTTAGAAACTTCCCTTTCAAACTGTAGAAGGTGGAGAAGAAAGAGGTCTGCTCGATCATTTCCAAATCAAGGAAAGAGCGAAGACTGCTGATGGTAGGACTAGATGCAGAACGTACACTTCCATGGAAAACTGCCTTCCATTATACATTTTTTTGAAGATGAGGGCTGTTTTGTGCAGATGCTATTACTGTTCTTCTTTCTTACTTTAATTGATGATTTAAGGGCTGCATTACCTGATTTCTGATTTATTTGAAGAATATTTTGGTGTTAGAAAATCAATGAAAATTGTTATTTTTCTAGAGCATGAATTATGAGTCAAATTTGTGATTAGAAATGCATTTCCATATTTTACTCCAAATAGTTATTTTAAAAACACAGGTGTAAGAGTATATTTATATTCTTAATAACTTTATTCATCAGGTGAAATAAATTTGTTCAACTGGACACTTTTGTAATGATCAGATGGAATGGGTTGTTTTTGATGAGAAACAGTGTGGTTACTTTTGCAAGGACGGTAGTACCCAAAGAACTGAAAATGTTCAGGAAAAGTGCCTCCGTCAGGACTAGGTTTGCAGAAAGTGGTAGAAAATGAATCTTCAGTTCACTGTATCATTTCACCTGTATCATTGGAAAGAGCTTCTGATGGAAGCTTTCATCAGTTGTCATCAGTATCTTGAAAGACAACCTATGCCTTTTAAAACTAGGACTCATGGATTTAATGCAAGTTTGACCAGGACTTTCTGTTTTTGCGGTGGATGTGCAGACGAAGTACAATTGAAGGGGAAAAAAACGTTTTATTGAGTGTATCCATAAAAAACATTCCTTGGCCTCACCTACTCTTTTTTTTTGGGGGGGAAGCTAAGAACTTGGTTTACTGGGGAATCAAAATAGGTTTCAGGAGGGGGCATTTTCCCAGTGACAAAAATACTGTATTTTACGTGCAAGGCTGATCAGAATTACTGGAGTAAATTACTATTTTGGTGCATTTTTTAATAAATTATAAAGTCTGTGTGTAATACTTCTAATTACATGTGTATTATAATAATATGTATGCAACTGAACCCTATGTAGGATTACATCACAATTGAAGTGTTATGCAGCATGCAAGGATCTTCTCTGACTTAAAAATAGAAGTCTTGCTGAGGGTGTTTCCGGTTAAGGTAATACTTGATCTCCAATATTGAGAGAGACTAATTTGGATTAAGTTTAAAAGAGGAAATTTCAGAAATAAGATTACTTTTCCAGATGAAGTTACTTGATTGCAATCAAATTTAGAGCAAATTAAGAAAAATTAGTATTCATATAGTATTAGTATTCATATATTATTGTTTTGTTTGTGCATGCGACATGGAAGATCAAGGTCTTGAACCAGTGACACAGTCATCTAGTTTGTGTGGCACAGAACCAAAAAGAAAAATCAGTCCTCACTAAAATTATGCGATGCCAACATTCACTTTTAATTCTTTGGATGCTTGCGATTTGTTATGGTACACTCGACCTCCGGGATAGCCTCCAAAACCCGGGGTGATGCCCCTCTTCTTTCTTTGGGTATTCAAACAGTTGCCAGCACACAAGGAAGGAGCAAAGGCTTATTCAATGAAAAGTTGGGCGCCCTATGTGCATGTTCAGGAACCTGTTCCCTTGCCTAGTTTCAGTGACTTTTTACCCATATTCCCTCTCATTCCTTAAGTATTTGTAGGTCTCGTCTTTCCCATCTGTAAGCTAAGCATAGTGCTACAGAGCTTAATGAAATTGTGTGTTCATGTTGGGTTCAGCAAGCTCTTTCGCAGAATGTCATTATGGTCTGGGTGGGTGTACTACTAGATGGGTGCAAAACTGGTGGTCTGGTTGGGTTTAGAGGTGCCCAGTTGGTTATAACCTACCTGGAGGCTGGTCACCAGTGGAGTGCCCTAGCTGTCTGTCGTAGCATGTCTCCTCTTTCACGTTATGCATGACTTGGAAGTCAACCAGCCCTTGCTCCTGACGTTTGCGGGTGACACCAAACTGGGGGAAGGGGTGAGCAGTGGATGTGCTTGAGATCAGGGCTGTAATAACAGCCTGGAAGGACGTGAGCAGGCTGGAGGAGCTGGCTGGCAGGAACTTTGTGAAGTTCATCAACAACGAGTGCAAGGTTGCGCATGTGGGAAGGAAGGGTTCCTCCGGGGAAGGGTTCCCCTTCACTCAGCCCTCGTCAGACCGCGCTGGGAGTATCGCATCCAGCTCTGCATCCGCACCTCGCCCTGCCCCAGTATAAGAAAGGTGTGGATAAACTGGAGCGAGTTCAGCACAAGGCCACCATGATGTCAGGGAGTGGTAGCCCTGCCCTGGAGGAGAGGCTGAGGGAGCTGGGCTTGTTCAGCCTGGAGAAGAGATGCTTCAAGGGCCCTAACGTCAGCCTGCCCCTGCCTGCCTGTCCTCTGGCAGGACAACAGGCAATGGTCATAAACTGAAGTAAGGGTGGTTCTAGCTACATATAAGGGCAATGTTTTTCTCTAGGAGGACAGCCAAGCAGGAGAACAGGTTGCCTGGCCAGGTTGTGCAGTCTCTGTCTTTGGAGATTTTCAGGATCTCAGTAGATAGAGCAGCCTGGTCTCACCTGATAGCTGACCTGGCTTTGAGCAGCAGGTTGGACTACATGATCTTCTAAGGTACTGCCAACCTGAATGAGTCTGTGAGTCAGTGATTCTGTATTTTGCCTTGCGATAATAATCTGTAGAGGGGAAAAACATAAATATTAAAAAATCCATAGTGCTTTCTGCTTGTGTTGTGGGTAAGGAGCCCTCAGACAAATCTGCAAATGCAGTCTTTGCTTTCTTCCTCTTTTCCCCTCCTTCAGATAATGCGCTCTAGTTAAAGAAATGTTGTAAATAATATCCTTTAAAAAGAAGGATCAGAAAACCAATCTTCAGTTGTGTTCTTGGGGTGTCCCTGTAGATTGCTTCTTGTTCAGGGCTTGCTGCCGTGTTATTCTCTAGCTTTGAGCAGGATGCTCTTTGGTATGAGAAAGGGACGCAGAAAAAGAAGTGAAGTAGCTTTTGGGGAAGTGGATTCTGCATGCAGTCTGAAAAGTGTTCATCTCTGTGGATCTGACCTTATTTGTGTTGCAGGTGATTATAGAATTTCCCCTGTCTGTAACTGAGCAAGGAACTGGGCTTCATATTTATTTTCTACTTGAACCTATGCAGTTCCTTATTTTTCCATTGCTTATAAGTTAGGTAATTTTCTTTGATAAATTTAGGAATAAAATTGGTACAGTACAGGACTGTTAGCTATCAATAAAACTAGATATACGTTAAAAGAAATAATGATCCACTCTTGATACAGCCTTCTTCTATGCCTTACAGCATGTGATGGTAAGCTGTCATAATATAAATGCCTGCTTCATTCACACCCACTCTAGTGTAAAAACATCTCTTAAAAAAATTCTACAGTCTGTGTTTCTTTGGAATAGTCTTGTGTGGAGAACAAATTGTGCTATCAATTTTTATTTTTTCTTTGTAACAGAGCCATCTTGAAGTATAGGGGAGAAAAAAAAAAGGAAATTAACCTACTTTCTTCTGTGTTCTTTTCTCTCCTTGCTTCTCTGCACCCCCAAAAGAGTCTATATATCAAATCTCACAAAGATTTACTTCCCAGCAGGAGTTCTGTGTTACAGGTGGAAGAAGACTGAATTGGGCATTACATAGCAGTAGTCAGTAAGTGACGTGGACCAAGAGGATTTTAGATATCCATGGGCTTTCCATGGGCTTCACAGTTTTTTCTTGCCCTTTTTTTTTTTTAATTTAATTTTTAGGCTTTCAGGCTTTCTCAGAGAAGTTACTTTGCAGCTTGCCTGCACTAAGCTTTCTCCATGAGTCACAGCTCCTTGGAAATCAGTCTCCTCGTTTCATCTTTTCTGTTTTCTATTAAAAAATGCTCACTGGCTTATTCTTTCTGCAGTGTTAAGAATGAAGAATCCTGATGTTGCTGCGGTTACAGTGCACACTCCTTAAAGAGAAGGTATGTTGCCTTTACAGTTCTTAAGGCGGTAGAACTGGAAAACTTGGCAGTGTGTGCCCCTTGGGAACTGAGTGTGTAGGTACTGTGCCACCAGGTCCGAACACTGTGCTGCCTTGTAGTTTTGGTGGAGTTTGCATTGGTCCTGTTTCTGTTACCTACTGACTATTGTACATGTAATGACTTTCGGAAAATAGTTTCGATGAAGTGGAAATGCAGATGTTGATCAGTATTTGTATTCCTGTGGCTGAGAACTGGTGATCTGTTGTTTGTCCCACAATTACAGGAAACTATCAAATGAAATGTGATGCGCAGTTGTAGCTGAAAAACCTAGTCCTGGAGGCAGAAGGAGTTACCAGAGGTAATGAGAGGGGAAACTGAGTCACAGAGAAGAATTTTGACTTTCTTCTGTAGTCTTTGGACAAGTATAAAGCAGCCTTTGTTTTCTTTGCTAAAACTGCCATTTGCCGTGGAATCAGAATTTCAGTCTCACAGATGCCAGGTCACCAGCCTCTGTTATTCAGGTGTTAGCACTCTGAGATTGTAAGCTCTGCTGTGGAACTTTGCAGACTCCCACTTCCTTTCGTACCAGCTTTCATTCATGGTCAAAGGTGTGCGCTTTCGGTGGAAAATTTGAAATAAGAGTTGGGACCTGTCCTTGGGGATCGTTTCATGCTCAGCAGATTCTGGTTTCTGGTGTGAGTGCCATTTAAGATCTGACTACTTCGACTGTGTGGGACTCCTGGGCATGAGAAACATTGCCCAGGAACATCAGATTTTAATGTGGTATTTTAATTCCTTTTCTTTTTTCTTAAATACCAGTTTAAAATTTAGAAATCATTACAGACTTGGTGAGGACCTGAATGTATTGCATTATTCAGAGATCTGATTTTTTTCTTTCAAAATGCATGCATTTAGCATAGTTATTGCTGATTTTTAAAGACAAACTTATGAAGTTACTAGCTAAACAGCTGGAATAAAAGCATGCTGCCCTGCTACAAATATTTTTTTTTTTTTTTTAACAGCAGTAGTCTCTTAGGCTTGGAATATTTGGGTTTTGTTCAACTAGATCGGTTCAATGACTGACCTGTTATAAGTGGACAGTTAAACTGGGAACTTAGAAAGTTGGAAAGCTGCCTTTCCTCTTCCAGTCTGTAAATATGAGTAAGAGTTACCTGTTCCTCCTAACAGTTTGACAGGAAGGGACCAGGGGAAAACACCGGGAAGCAGACAGGGGAAGCCAGGGCCAGTCTTTTAGCCAGAGCGGGTCACCTGCCTTTCATAGAAGTTCCTGGGAGCTCCTTGGCCTCTCTCTGCATCTGCTGTACGTTGGGTACCCAGGGGAAATGTGGGGGAAGAGATGGAAAGGAGGCAATCTGTGGACCACCATTGTGGTCTACACCAGCCACGGCTACCTCTACCCACATATGAAGCAAAGAAGGTGATGAGCGCTGAGTTAGGTGAATTGGTGGGTCATCTGGAAGCCCATGGGAAATCTTAAACTTTGGGCTAGGTAACTTGAAGAGCTTCTTTCTGTCCCTGTGTTTCTGTGATTGCTGTGGAGCCCAGAAGGGAGAAGTTTGAGTCATTAAATAGAGGTTATAGTATGTTTGAGAAATCGGTTTCATATGGGAAAAAAGCTCTGTATTTTTATAACCTGTGTGTCACGTCCAGTACGTCAGGGCAGTTGTTCAGTTATGCAGAATCATAATTTCATAATGCAATACACATGAATAGTTCACGTGTTTCATGTTTAATAGTGGGGTTTTTTTGATTTGCAGTTTTTAAATACCTTTGGAACGAAATTGTAATATTTTGTGTCTTAAAAGCACATAGCTGTTCAATTTCTTACATAATTTTATGTTAAACTAGAGAACATCTACTCAGTGGTCACGATGTTGCATCTGGCATTCAGTGTTCAGTGTGGGGCCCCAGTACAGGTGAGGGACTGGCAGACTGGAGTGAGTCCAGCGAAGGTCACTGCCGTGGTTGGGGGTGGAAACAGGTCGGAAGAGGCTGAAGGAACTGGGTTTGTGTTGTTCTGAGGAGAAAGGACTGAGGGGGATTGAATTGCAGTCCTCTACTCCCTACGGTGGGGTTGGAAAGAAGACGGAGCCAGGCTTTTTTCAGGGGTGCACAGCAGGAGAATGAGAGGCAACGGCCGCAAGCTGCTGCGAGGGTGATTCCAGCTGGGCATAAGGAAAAACTCTTCCTGGAGTGGCTGGTTAAGCACAGGATCAGGCTGCCCCAGGAGGTGGTGAAACCTCCACCTTCGGGGGGGTTCAGAACTTGGGTGGAGAAGGCCCTGAACAACCTGACCTAACTGTGAAGGCACCTGTCCTGAGTGTATGAGGGAACATTCAGAGGTCCTTTTCAGCTTAATTCGCGCTGTGATTTCCACGATTAGTGTCTGAATGCACCTGTATAGCTGTGTGGTGTGTAACTGTTAGCAGCAGAATCAATGGGGAAACCACCTGAGCTACAAATGCAGACTGTGCCATATGCTGCTAGTCAAATTAAATCATCTGGCTTAATCTTGATTTAAACATCTTCAACTTGAGTTAGTTCCCCTGCCTCTCAATAGAAGAGGGAAAAACTTCTCTTTGAAATATGGTGCTGTTAGAGATCGTTCATGAACATGCCGGCTGCTACATAAAATGGCAATTATTTTATTTTTATGGAGGGCATTACTGGAATGTACAATACACAAGCTCTCTTTGCTACTGCAATATTTTTCTCAGCATCTAAAAAGTAGAGAAAAATCTGTGGAACTTCAAGATGAATTAATGCAATGTATAAGTCAACCCCTAAGGCATTCTTAAGTGAGAAAGTGTATCTTTCTTCTTGTGAATAACTGCACTGTTCAGATGGGAGCAAGCAGGTCAGTGGCTAGGACTCTTAACACTGGGTCTGTGTCCTTCCTCGACACAATTCTTGTGTAATTCGAAGCAATGTCACTGTGAGCTAGATCAAAATGGAAAACAAGCTGAAAACTTCCATAGCTCAGCTCTGCGTGTTGGTAGTATTTGCTTGTGAGGAAGAAACTGTTTTTAAAAATCATTGTTGAAGTTAACTTCCATAGGTGTTTGAAAACTTGCATCATATGTTTAAATTAAAAAAAAATAAAATTTTGAAGGCCTTTTAGCTACTCTGTTAAAGATGTATTTGGAAGAGGTGCCGAGACTAACTTTCAGAGATTTGCCGGTTATTGCATGTTTCACACTTGAAAAAATCTATGTTCCAGTGATGGTTCAGCTTTAAAGGAATAAAGAAAAATAGTCTTTTCTTCAAACCATAATTTTCCTTCATTTTGGCTGACAATTTTGGTGTGGCAAGATGCATTCCAGACACTTGTAAGCAGGAACACGCCTTTGAGCTCTGCAGATATAAATTGTAGAGAGAGGCTTTAGAAGGGACACTGTATAGTGAAAACACATAATGGAATATTTTCTGTGTTATAGACAGATGTTGTATACGTGGATGAATCCTTTCTGAGCCTTGGCTCTGAAGCTACTTGGTTTTGTCTAGGACTTGCTTAAGACGATTTAAAAGGGAATTTTGTATGCTTAGAAAATGGAAGTTGTTATGAATTGCCTCATCATATGAGGATCTAGCGCTACCAGAGTTGTTATCCTTCCTGGCATGTCTGTCCTGATGATTTGCCCTTGCATATCTGATGTCAGGGAGGTAACCTCCCTGGTACCTCCTCAGGTTGGATCCTTTTTTGAGGCACGTCCTTCCATTCACTGCTACCTCTTCTGTAAGTGGCAATTGATTTGAGCTCTCTATCCTGATTCACTTAGTTTATTATTTCTCCACTGTACCTTGATTTTCACTATCTCCTTCAACTTACTCTTTCCATATTTCGGCTGTGGAGACTTTCCAAGGGCTTGAGCTGTTTTGTGTGCTGTTGCCAGCAGAAGTGGTATCTTCTTGAGATTAACATCTATGGGCTACTCAAGAGTAGGACAGAAAATTCAGCATTGGCTCTTCTGCTGTCTTATGTGGCTTTTGGAAACTTACTTTTCCTCCTCACCCTTGTTCTGAAATCTATCTTTTTGACATGCTGTCTCTTGAGTTAGAGTGAAAATGGGTTTGGGGCAGAATGTGTGCATTGCTCAGCACAACAGATCCAGTTTTTCCTTCCAGATGATACTGGAATATCACTATTAAGTACTGTTATGAGGAAGGAAGGAAAATTTCTCTCGTGGGTTCTGGGCTTTTACTCTCTCTCAGCATGTATTCAGGACCAAAGTAAGAGAATGCTCTGTAGGTTTATTCTTTCCCTTAAACCTTGAGATCGATGGCATTTGAGAAAAGAGGAGGAAAGAGAAGGTGCTCAGGAGACTGCTAGCTGGTACTTCACTCTCCTCTGGAGAGGTGGAAGTAAAGGGACTCAAGCGGAGTTTTCAAGATTGCCAAAAAAAAGAAAAGAAGAGAAGCAGCTGTGTATAAAATGTAGTTAAAACTTGTGACTTCTGATTGCCAAAGAGAGAAAAGCATCTTCAAAACTGATGAGCTTCCTAGAATTTTTATCCCTCTACCCTTCATGAAGACTTTGAAAGAGAATATATACTCCAAACAGGCATTGAAATAACATGTTTTAGTAATCTGCTTGTGATTGTCACAGTGGGAGCTGCAGAGTACCAAATAGTTTGAAAACTTCATCTTTCTTCAGCTGGCTTATTGAGATCATTAAAAGAATTGGCTCCAATACTGAGGGCTGTGTACATAAAAATTTGGACTACATGTGCCTGGCGTCTTGCTTCAAAATGCATTTCCTCTCTTCCATAATGGTGTTAGCTAATAGGTATGAGCCTGGCCAAATTGAAAAGGAGTGTCTCAATATTTGGAAATTATGTTCATCTACAAAACATGTTCCCTTCATTTTTGCAGGGGTTTTCAGTCTGCTAAAGACGGAGTGGATACACTAGGATGGACACAGAGGAATTCCCTCCCCCACCACCAGAAGGTAATTGAAATAGTATTTCCAAAAGTGTTTTTACCTCCCCAACGCTCCTTTTCCCCATATCACCTTAAGACTTGGTTCCAGTGGTATTTGGCTGAAACATAAGTTTCTGTCATCTACCCTGTCTTGTTCTTGGACCTTACTTGCTGGTGTTGCAAGAGCATGACAGGAAGAAACGTGGGGAGCGATGGTCCTTACAGTCCAAATCTGGAAATACATGTTTTCTAAGGCACCATTGTGTGGACTGTATCATCACACCTTCGTCGTGTGCTTTGGCAGCCTCAAGCGTTCATGCACATGGTGCCCTGTAGAGAAAAAACAGCCAAAGCCTGTGGCATGAGCAGGATATGTGGACCAGTGTCTCAAATGCCTGGACAGATTTGGAGTCTGAATTGAGAGGACAGAGAGGGGTGAGTTGTTTTCTGTTAGGGCATGTGCTGCTTCCACCAAGCATACTTAATCTGGGCGATGTCTGCTGAGGGCTATAGCTGAAGGACCTTATTCTGGTGCTGCAGTTCTCTAGCCAGCATGCATTCCCGTGGGAAGTGTGCACAGCTGAACCTCTCTGTGGTCAGAGCACAGGATTATGGAAGAGTATTATGCATGCTGGACTATAGAGCTGGTTCTGTGAAGTTAGTGCTTGGTGCCCCTTGCCTGCTGGTAGCCACTGGTATAGCCCAGGTTTCAGAGGGCACAAAGGTAGGATCTACAAAGACACCATGTCATTGCCTTCTGTGTTTATGCTCTCTCTAAAAGGATATTGTGTGTGGCTGGTTTTTTTTCCTGTTTGATTTCCTGTAAACACAGCTTTGTGTAGTGCTTGCTATTATGTACTTTAAGTCTTAAAAGGATTTGGCTTTTGGTAGTTGAATGCTGGGAGACTTCTTAGGAGAAGTATTGTATGCTTGTTCTGATCATCCCAAAGTACAAGTTTATGGAGACATGGGTTATGGAGACCTGTGGCTGAACCCAGCACAGCTGTTCTTACTAGCTGGTAAAGTTGCTAGTATAGTTTGTATAGGTAGTGACTTTCCCATAAATTTTTGATCTGTCCCTTATATAGGTCATTATTACTTATGGACTTGCACTCTATTACATACATCGATATATGTATATATTTATATATATAAAAATAATTATTGCTTATAGGACATTTTACTTCCTGTTCACACAGAAATTATACCTATAGAAAGCCATTTAAGTATGAAAGAGGATTTATATTAGTTTTGTTCAGCCATAACTCTTTAGGAATTTGGGAATTGCCATCCTAGATCAAAACTGCTTTCTCTGTAGCTTAGACACTGCCACAGATAGAGATCTGTTACTAGATACTACCTAGGAAATTTGGAATGTGAAAGAAGCAGAAAGTTGTGAAATCAGCTTTTAATGGGTTAGATTTCTGGCCAGCATTATTGACAGTTTTATTTATGCTCCAAGATATCACTGAGGTTATTGTTGGCAAAAACGCTTCTCCTGTCCTTGGCCTAATCTGTGTGGTCAGGACCCTGAATTTAACTCTGTTTTGTTTAGTGACAGTTACTGTGAAACTGTCTCTATTGGATAATCCATCTCCAAAGAAATGTAGTGCTGTGGGGGAAGAGTCATCCCTGAGGAATCAATATTTCCACTTGAGCAGGGGCTGCTGTTTTTCAAAGACAGCTAATAATGGTCGCAACGGCTCCAACTTTGTGCAGTATGTCAGTGTGTGGGATACTATGACAAAAATTCAGGGTGATGTAGTTCAGTATGATTCTAGAATTTGTGTTCTTTCTCTGCAAAGCTCTTTGTGACATGTAGAACTATGTGTATCAGATCCTTATTTTCAGACATGTCACTCCTTAATACGCTGGGATTAGATTTATTTAACATAAATTGAGATTCCACTCTACCTGGTCTTGCGTCAGTGGATGCTTTCCCTGTCATCTCAAAAAGCATTGTCTGAAACTATTGGAACTTGTATATTTTTTTTACCTTACCATTGCTAACTCTCTTTAAATAGCATATTAATAAAGGAAATATCAGTGAAGATAAACCTTAATAATTACACTAAAATACACTTTAGTTCATGTTCTAGATAATTCTGATGAGCCGTTTAGCAGATGGAAAATAAGTGAGGATTTTAGGACCAAGTACAACTGCAAATACACATAACAATTAAAGGAAGGAAACATATGGGATTTTTTTGTAATGGCTGAATTTTTTTTTTGCATGCATATACACTGGCCACCCATGGTGTCTGCTCAGAAGGGGTGAGCAGCACTTGCCAGTGCCTTCAGACACTGGGTGCATGGGTGGGTTACTGTGGCTCGTAATGAGGATTAGGCTCCCTCTGTGTGCTGGGTGCAGGACCCTTTGATACATGATAAAAAAATACTTTTAGCTTTTGCATAATGATTCTAAAATCCTGAACTGGGGCCACAGATGAAGTCACTTGCCTTTTTTTTTTTTTAAGTTCTTGTGACATCATGGGCATTTTTTCTTTTACCTATTTGTTGTCCTAACAAATGTAGTTGTAGTGTTGAAAGTCATGTGGGTTCCTTTCCATTTACAGGTGTATACCTTGCACTATAAATCTCAATTTTATTCTTGTCAAGTAGGCTTTCCATGGTTTTAACAAGTAAATTCCACAAATTTATTTGTATCAATCCTAATGTATAAAAAGGGGAAAAATAATGGTAAACCTTCATCTTTGTCATGGGGATGCTGTGAGAATGTATATGAAAGCTATGCGATTAAATTCATGTTAAATAATGTCTTTTCATTAGCAATAACCATCTGAATCTATACCTTGTTTAAGTTAAGGTACAGTTAAGGTCAATAGTAGAGCTGCTTCTGCCACTTCTTGATAGGGAAAAGCTACATGCGATAAAAGCATGGAAGATAACATATTTTACCTTTATTTAATTTATTATGCTTATGCAACATATCTGCTTATAGCTGTTTGGATATTCCATTCATGCATTGTTAAATAGGCAGTGGCAAGTCAGTGCTAGTTAATTCCCCTACCCCAGAGCAATTTCAAGTACTGAGTAACTTTAGAAAACTTAATGCCTGTCTGCTTCTTCCTCCAGACTGCTTTAAAAAGAGATTCTTCTAGCCATGGTTAAAAACTCCCTAGTATTTTTCTCTGTATATTTTGAATGAATGTATGTGTTAGCAACCGGGGGGCAGTTGGAGGGGGTAGATGCAAAGGCTTCTTTGGCTAAGAGCGTAATCCAAAAAACTGCTTCCAAAATTGACACTTGAGGTACTAGCTCGTGTTCCCTTCTTCAGTGTGTCTGTGCATATGAATTTATGCACAAAGTGCTCGTTTTTAAGATTCATACATAAAAAATTTCCATGGCTATTTTGTGAAATAAAATAGAGGATGATTCTTGTTCCCTCTATCAACAACAAAAAAACCCAACCCTTTTTAAAAGCTAAATGAAGATGGCAAATTTTATCACGGCTGTAAGTTATAATTATGTTTTTAATTGGTTGCTGTAATGGAGTGTCCTTAACCAAACCTATTTAGACAAGAAAAGGATATGCTGTGGACTGCAGACTTTGCAGCGAGGAATTAAAAAGCTGGTAATTCTGAGGATCGGGAATCACATCATGCTTCTGCTGTAGAGGAGTCGTCTTCATGCTGACCAGCTAGGACCAGAGGTTGGGTGTTTAATGCTAGGATGGTGTTTACGTGTGATGGCCCGTGCTTGTGCTATTACTACGTTATTAGGAGATGGGGTCTCTGGCTGTTTTTCAATTCTTTACTTGAAAAACATCTTATGGTCCTGCAAAGTGGAAGACCTTTTCTGTAAGTGAGGACTGAAGAGGTGTGTATCGGAGCCTGTTTCAAAAGGAAGACCAGTTTTGTTTGCTCAGCAGGATGGATACCTGACAAACAGCTTCTTAGCCAAGGGAAGCTGCGGGCGGGAGCGTACTCTGTGTCAGGTAGGCTTCTGGGTTTGCATTTTCATCTCTGAATACGTGTGTGTCTCTGTTTCTGGTACATGGCGCTATACCTCCTGATTTCTCTGTGAAAACTATTAGAAAACATTGGGTGTATTTCCTCATACTGAGCATACTTGCCAAGAACTCATCCCAGTTGTCCTGCACCGAGTTGCCTTTTACAACAGTTGTAAGACCTGAAATAAGCTTTAAGCTCTGTTTTGTAATTAATTGAGTCTATCAGAGTAGCTTAATATATAGTGATGAGATTTGGAGTATGGCTGCATTGCCATACAATTCTTGAATTGTGAACAGATGGTATATTTTGTTTCCTATTTATAGGAAATCAACATATTATTTATATTAACATTTTAAAGTGAAATACTGAAATTTCAGTGTTTGTACAAGGACATTGTGAGAATGAATTTGATAGCATAGTCTTTGTATTACTGCTAAATACTCTCTTTACCTGAGAGAGAATCACTTGTAACTCTTCATTTGGGAAGCGTGAGGCGCCCTTAAAGACCAGGTGTAGTGGAGAGCTGGATGTTCACTTGCCTACACCACTGTCCCCAGTACTGTGGGTAAAGCTAGGTGAGAAACCTTGTTCTGCTGAAGTTTGGGATTTAAGATGTTTGTCAATTGAATGAAATTTGTTTTTTTTTTTTAAACTGAAAACAGACTGGGGATATCTCGTGGACACCGATCATAAAAGCATTTTGTACACCTTTTTATACAAACGATCAGCTCTCTAGGACTGTGAGTGGGATATTTCTTTGTTCCTGATATGGAGGGACATAGAGCAAAGAGGCCAAGGACTTAAATCTGGATATCCTGTATGTGATCGAGTGCTGTGATTGTGTCTTTCCACAGTTATTTTTTGTTGTTTGCCTGCCAGCGCTGGAACACTAAAATAGTCATAGTTCCTCTGTCCCTGAGAAGGAAGTCTGGCTTGAGTCTGCGGGTAAGAGTGAAATAGGAACAACTGTACTCTCATAAAAGTTCCTATTGGGAAGACTTTACATATTCTAATAAAAAAAAAAACTTAGAAAAGTTTTTGATTAACCCTAATAGGGAGCTGCTGGATGGCTGCTGTGTTTTGCTGTAGAGACAACTGTATTTTTATTTAGTTACCTTTTGTGCTGTTTAGTGAATGATTTCATAGTTTATTTAGGTTTTAACTGTTCTAAGAAACTACTTTTGTGACTGAGACAAGAGGCAGTTAAATTGGGGCTTTTATAATATTGACAAGAAAAGCACTTGTGTGTTTTATGATTTAGTTTATGGAAGTGAAGAACACTGGGGGGACCTAAGCTTGTATTTTGGACTAAAGTAAAATAAAAAGATGTTACTTACTATGATTGGGGGATTGAAAGAAGAACACGGCTTAAATGAAGCTGCAGCTATAAAGGGAGTTGGTCTTGTACTAAACGGCATTGTTTGTTAGATATCTATTTTCAGCACACAGACAGTTACAAATGATGGTAAAAGAGGAGCCAAGATTTCAGAAGAATGAGAACAGAATATGAATTGTAGTTATGAATGGTCCCTTGTTTTTGAAGCTGGCAGTAGCTTGCTGGTGTCTGACATCCCATCTGTAACAGAACAATTTATTTATTTCTAAAGATCACATTTCTCTCAGTAAATAAAGGAAAATGCATTGTTTAAGGTAAGGATCAATTATTTTGTGTGACAATTCAGACAAGCTGTGTAACAAAGAGTAACAACAAAATTCCCATTGCAAAAATGGAGCTATGGTGTCACATGTTACTCCTAATTATGTGTTTTTTCTTCTAGCCAAGTGTATTTGAGCATTGGGAAAACAAGAAATAGAAAGAAAATAAATAGATTAATTAAAAACTTCTGGTTTTAGCATCTACAAAGAAAACACAGTTTACATAGATGTAATATCTTATTTTGATTTGAAGTAATACAGTAAAATCTTTGCTAAATGTTTATACTGTGTTAAATGATCAGATGTGATTTACTGCCATAGATTTGAGAGTTTGACTTCATCCTTTTGATAGTATTTGTTGTTTTCTTTCTGAATAAGTTATAGTTGTTTATTCACTCAGCTGCTCTGTAAGGTGACTTTACTGCTGTACTTGCTAGCTGTGTGCAGGGACAAGGCCCAGGCATGTTCGTTGAAAAGAGCAATTGATGATGAGATAAAGGGCTTCCAAGGGGCTGCAGTAAAACTTTATCTTTGGTCTGGGGTAACTAGTATTGTTTGCTTAAAAGACAAGCAAATTGTAAAGGAATTTGTACTGATTTTGGAGTGTTCTTTCAATGAAGAGTTGTGTAAGCTAAGTTCTGAAATTTTAATTTCAAACAGTGAGCCAACATATAAGGAGAGATGTGAATTATTTTTTTTTCTTTGCTGCTTTTGCCTTTTTAGGACTTGTATCTAGCATTAACTGGCCAGGATAAATTGCTGCCAAATAACTGAGGGATTTTGGGGGGTTGGGTTTTTTTAATTCTATTTCAGTGATCCTGGTAAATATTCGCTAACCATGCCTAAAGCCTGTAATGATTCTACTCTGGAGTTTACAGAGAGATTAACTTTTTTATACATTGTTATAATTCTTTTATCTTGTGCATGAGCACGGGTAAAAACTTGTTTGCATTATGATAAGTTAAATAAAGTGTCTGAATTATTGAATGAAACATTTATTAGGCACTGCATGCTTTTGCTGCAGAAAGGAACTGAAACTATGCCTAGCAATCTGAGGAAAACATATGTGATAAACGTTTTTTTGGGGGAAGAAGCCTCCAACCCCCTGTATATATTTTCTTTTTTCTTCCTCATTGAAATAATCTTTCCAGGAAATGCGACCTTGTCATAGTTCCATTAAAATGAATACAGAAGATGATTTAGTCTGCCAAAGTAGAGTTGTTGCAGGAATACATCTCATTGTTAAATAGTCTGTTGTTGAGCTCAATAACTTTGGTTAGGTGAAAGCATGATAGTTCCGGAAAAATCTTCTGTTATGCTGGTACAGGTTTCTCCAGGGGCTGGAAGAAGGACGTGTGCGCTCCTGTGCGATGGGGATGCCGCCACGGATGGGTGACTTCCCAGTCTCTGTATTCCCAGTTGTGTATGTTGCTGGGAGAGACAAAGGGAAATCCAGGTGCTGCCCTGGGAGCAGTGAAATGGTTCAGTGTAACGTGTCCAGAGGATCTTAGCAGTGCTCTGTGTTGCAAAGGAAGGTGGAAGTAAAATTAACTTTGGCTGGGATTGCTCTTTCCTACTTGCGTATCTGTTGGTGACCCACTCATGTTTGCACGTGAAGAACGCTTGCCAGCCAGATTCTTAAGACGACTCTTCGTGTTGGAAGAAATTCCTTCCTGACTTCTGTGTGGACTGGCTGAAGCTCTGAATCATGAAGTTTGGTTATGGCAGTCATCTTCGGCCAATGTTGGGGCCAAGGCAGGGCTTCCTTTCCCTTCCGTGGCTAATGAAAGGAGGCAATGAGAAGGACTCTGAGGCTGATGGACTGAAAGGTCCCAAGGAAACGCTATTGTTGCCCTGCCCAAGCCAGTGTCCACCAAGGCGATACAATTTCTGGTAGAACCTGTGTTAAAAGGGTATTGTAAAACAGGATTTCGGAGAGTTCAGTTAGTGAGTCTTGATGTAAGAATTACTGTTTTCGTGAGTTTGCTTGAATTCCCCAGGTATACTTTTTTTGAGCTGTAACAGGACCTTAGTATGTTAGGACAAAGAAGAGCAAGATGCATTAAAACAATAATTAAAAGAAATGCTAAGAAAGGCGATGCTATAAAACTCCCTCCCCATTAGTTGCTGTGATAATGGATTTGTCAAACTTTGCATATATTAAACTGTGTTTACAAATCAATCTATCTGTATAGTGCTCTTTAGGCTGGGCGAAGGGGTAACAACAGAAATGAGTAGGTGAGAAGCCAGCTGAAATCCAAAATATTTCCAGTATTGTCCTGGATTTACAGCACATAACTGTTCTGTTCTAGTCTATAAATTTTTCTGTAGTAAAAGATGCTGTAAATCGCTGTAAAGGTTGATTTCTAGATTGTTTCCTTGTTCAGAATACATTGAGGAGAAAACACAAATAGTTAAATCTAAATTATTTTTAAGCGTGTGAACAGGTTGTGCACAGTGCTCTGGGAGTGTTAGATGGAGTTATTGTTGGGAAAAAGGAACCTGTGGCAGCGTGTCCAAAAAGGCAAATCAATCCCCAAAGCCACGTGCATCTTCTGAGCCCGGCCTGGGCCGTTGCTGCGGAAGGAGGCTGAGTGTATGAACGCCTCCGATGCTGATAAGGAAGTTGGGTGCTTTTCGGTGTTCAAAGTGTTGCTTTTGGGGAGTGCCACCAAGTCCTTCAGTTTTCACGTTGCTAGATAAAGGGTTTTCAGCCTGGGCCAACGACCCAGATTTTAGGCATCCCTTTGCCTACGCCATCTGAAGGTTTGGTCTAGGAAGTATGTACGGTTGCTGGCAAGATAGAGGAAGAAACATGATCCAAAAATGAAGTCAAATCCCTTGCTACTTCTGTTCTAGTCTATAAATTTTTCTGTAGTAAAAGATGCTGTAAATTGCTGTAAAGGTTGATTTCTAGATTGTTTCCTTGTTCAGAATACATTGAGGAGAAAACACAAACAGTTAAATCTAAATTATTTTTAAGATAAGCCTGGTAGAAGGACACTGCTAGACGTGATCCAAGGCCTAGGATACTTAAGCTTTTGCTCTGGGTGGGCTTCAGCTCTTTTTAGTATGATACACAGTTTATGCACCCAAACTGTATGTTCTCCTTCTGTAGAAGTGGTATCTCATGCTCCCTGTTTTAGGCCTCCAGGGTCTCTTTTTGCCACTCTCTGCTTCGTGGGACTCCCAATTACTCTTAAAGTCCTTTCAGTCCAAGGTATTATCAGCTGATTGCTAATTAGAATGAAATAGACTATATTAGAGAAATGCATATTCCTCAAACCATTAAACAGTAATTGCTTCAATGTAAAAAGTAATTATTTGGAAAACTAGATGTTAATAGAAGATACCTGCTAGGAAAAAAATGTGAAGAAATAAAGAACAAGCCAGACTGCTCTCACTGGTGGAAATTTCCTTAAAAATGGTTATTTTCTCACAAATATATCAACTATGTGGTGAAAGCTACATTTCCTAGAAAGTTTCCCTTTGTATCCTATGATTAGCCAACATGCTCAATCCCTACACTGCCAGAGCTGGATACTTCGTTTTCCCAATGACTTTGTAGTCCTTCTGCTGTTTGATTTCTGTTTTATTAAAGCTCTCTGGATTTCCCGTTCCCTGCGTGGATTGTCCATTTGGCAGCACGTTATAGGCGAGTTCAGCAGTTTGTATGCGCGATAGTGGATGCTCAGCTCGGCTACGCAGCCATCATCAGCACCGATCTCTGCCAACAGACAGGTCAGACAGCAAGGTAGCTTTTGTGTTTTGACTGCTATACCCCATGTTAGGTGCCTGGTGGCATTTATACTAATTCAGACTAGTAACCTTGGTACTATTAAGTGTATTAGTATTCCTCTAGCACTGATGGAAAGCTAATAGCCTTTAATATGGATAGGTGTTTTTTAGCGTAGATACTGATCTATCATATATAGATCTATAATGGCTGTACATACTTGCCATACAGCATCTTCTTTTAAGGACTTCACTTGCTGCACATCAGCAACATTTCTTGGTGAGATTTTAATGGCAGAATCTACTAATATGGTGCTGAGGTGGAAAAGACCTGCTTGGGACCAGGCTTGGTCTACGTTTCTGGCTGTGGCAGGCAATACCAGTGTCACCAGTGTGCCGAGCGTAAAGGGAGTTGAAGTAAATGGTCACAAAATGCTGATTTTACGTAGCAGCTTTTCTGATTATAGCATAGCCAGCGCTGAAAAGCATCTTGTGGAGTTACAAAGGAGTCCAGATCTGCTGGTGTTGCTGCTACTACAGCCTAGTTAATGTCTAATGTTTTTATTTTAGACTTTTTGATTTTTTTGTAACAAGCTAACTTGAAGCCTAATTTTTAGCATTGTGAGTAGTTTGTAATGTTCAGCGTTTTTGGTATTTGTAAATGTTTCCTAATGTCCACAGATCTGGGCTTTATTTCAAGAAATGAAATTCTTTAGTATTAGGCATGCTGCTGTTAGCAGTCTCTCTCCAAAACTTGAGCAGCCAGATTCATCATTCTTTTGACTTCAATTTTGAGTTTGTTTTTTATTCAGAGTAATAATATCTGTAGTGCATGCTTGACAACATAATTAGTATGTAATGTGTGTATTTATGAAATACTAAAGAAGCAGTTTTACTTATTTCTTTGTTGTTTATTTGCAGGGAGAGCCTGTTAATTCATGTGGTTTTTCTTTTGTTTCCATCACTGGAAACACTTTTTGCATGAATGTGTACTGTTTAATTTTGTTGGGGTTTTTTTTGTAACTGTTTTCCGCAGAGACTTGTAATGCAGATGTTGTGGTCATGCTTTGGATGTGTGCACGAGCTGTGTATAATTAGCAGCGTGCCTGTACCGCAGGGACCTGGGTTTCCTGCAGCGCCAGCTTAGCACAACTGCAAGTGGAAGGGGCATGAAAGTCCTTGGCTCTGATCCGCTTCCCATGGGAAGGAGTGCTCACCCCTGTGTTTTTTGCATACACAGGTTTGCTTTAGACTTTTCTTTCCCCCAGCAGAATAGACGCTTTCCACCTGCGTGACCGTAGGAGCAGCTGATTTATGGATGCCGGCGGTGTGCAGGCACATGTCACGCTGTGACTTGGAAGTGTCAGTGAAGGGCAGCGTTTGCAGGAGCACTTGCCCCTGAAAGCCAGCCTTCCTCTTGGGGGTCCCTCCTGCCCTGGAGAGCCACTCTGCACACCTCGCCCCTCTCCCCGCACACGTGCCGGGAGAGGTGTCATTTGGGGAGGGGCAGCAGAGAGACGCGTGAGCTGGGTACCACCGCGAAAGAAGGTTTAACTTTGATTTTTCTCTCCTGATACCGAAGAAGTAGTGGTCACGAGTGGGAGACGTGAGCGGGTAGAAAATACCGTGTTGCTTTCTAGCTGTAGGAATGCAGTCCGAGTGCTAAAAAGCTGGGAGAAGCTAGAGGCTGTCCAGTGGTGACTGAGTCTCTTAAAACCTTTTGGCAAGTTCCTGCTGAGTATGAACCAACTGTTATTTTCCAGAGGTTTACAAGTTGGCCAAATCGGGGAATTTTTGCAGGCACGAGTGTTTCCTAGCACAAGGTTCACTTTCCTGACAAACACCAAGCCTCTGCTACGAAATTTCACCTGAAATAAAAAGTGAACAGCTCGAGAGCTCGTTCATCATGGAGCACAGTCAGCATGGTATGTTTGGGCACAAATGGTTAGTTTTACAAAAGTAATGATACCTTTAAAAATTCAGTTATTTCCTGGTATGTGCACACTTCCATTTCTTATTTCTATCTAGTGCCTTGTGCACTTACATAAGGAGCTGGGCAGATTTTAACCCTTTAGAAATAAGGGTTTGAAAAGGCAAGTGTATCTCATCTGAGAAATCTCTGGAATGTATCACAGTTAAGTAATAAGCACTCAGATTGCTATGCCTGGCCTTTTGCTTTGATTTGTAACCTTTGTAAGTTACCAAATTTTATAATACCTAAAAATACTCTAAGATAGGAAACTTTTTTTAGTATTTTTTACTGAAAAGTTTTGCTTATGTCAAGATACTCAAGACTTTGTAGGAAGTTGAAACCTGGGGAATTCAGTTTGAAGGAAGGTGGGTCTATGCAGTCCCAAGTGTCTTGTTGCAATCCAAAATACATGAGTAAAAAAGGTAGATGTTTTAAAACTGCATGTTAGAATAAGAACAAGCAGCTCCTGACAATCTGCTTTAGGTTCATTTATATTAATATTTTTTTCACTAGACAGTAATTAGATATTTTCCATCTGAAGCCTTATACACTTATTTTCTTCATTGGTCAGTGTAAGGTGGTGATATGGTAAAAGTGACTAAAAATGTTTATCATTTAGAAAAAAAAGAAAATTTGGCATTCAGTGAATATACAAGAGAGATTACACTGTAGATCGTCCCCCGTCCCCCCCCAAAAAAAAAAAGCATTGGAAGAAAGGTGACTGTTAGAGGGAGAAAAAAAATTGGTTTTCCCTTCTAAGAACATGCACATTTATAGTTTCCTTCAGTCTCTAGAAAATTCTTTGTCATGGATTCTTTCAAATATAATAGATGCATTTCTTCTTTTTGTTCCATAGTTCCCTGCTAACTTTAATTAAAAAAAAAAAAAATTAAGACTACAACTGATTGCAAGGGTGACATTCCTAATTATACAGAAGACTTACTTTGATTTCTAAAGATATTTTTAAAACCTTAAAACATAACATAAAATATTCATATTTCTTGATGGCAGCATGCCTATTTATGTCCAGGGCTTCCAGGTTTGTTGTTACCATGCTCCAGACTGCTGAACTGTTCCTGCTTGGGATTCTGTTTCTTTCTTCCTTATTCCATGGAAAACCATGATAAAACTCAGTTGACTTCTTCAGCATCATCTCTGATTTACACGATTGCAAGGGAGGACAGAGTTTTGGGGTGCCTTTTTTTCCCCTGTGTGTTTGCACTGCGTTCAAAGTGCACTTGATAGTAACTACAGAGCTATTTTGTCTTACTTCTGTATCTCTAAAATAAACTGTTGAAGAAGACTTTTAATGAAGCTTCACAAGCTTAATCTCAGCTTTAAAATTAATGTCACTCTTTTAACTCTTTAGCTCTATTACAGTGAACTACAAATAAATTAAGGAAAATGAATGGGAAAGCAGCAGATAGTGCCAAGAATGCTTTGCAACTGGCAGTGCAACCAAAAATTGTTTAAATTTGCTTATGCCCCAGCAGGTCTCTGTAAACACAGCCTAAGTTAGCTTGTTTTTGAAGTGAGCTTAAGAAAAAGTCATTTCACTGAACAACATACCACAGAAAAAAGTCATAAATCCATGTGTTGTGCTAACAGTTATGAGAGTATATATTCATTTTTCTAATCCTAAATTTGCACTTTCACGCTTAATTTAACTTGAAGGCAATTTTTCCGTTATATCAGATTATTTTTTTTCCATGCTTTAAAACTCCAAATAGAAATTTTTAGAAATGCAAGAATTTCCCTGAAGCATTTACAAAGCAAACGCTGCAGAACAGTATTGGCATAAGATGAGAAAGTTTAATCAATTATTGTATTCTCATTGTTCTGGTTGGCATGCGTAAAGTTAAGGATGTGAGTAGTGGTGAAAGGGCAAATTGGTTTTTCAGTAACTAATTTAATTATTCGACGTAATTCCAGGCAGACTCTGTAATCCTAAGCAGTCTGTGATTATTACTTTGGCAAAAAAAAAAAAGCATTTTAAAATTATGTTTAAAAAAAAAAAAAAAAGGTAGTTGTCCTCTATGTGATTGTTGGAGGTGGGGGGGGTTGCCTTTGGAAATCCCCTCCTCAGCCCCACAGGTTTTTTTCTGCAAGCACAGTTGCCTGGAAATGCATTTTTTGGTTTGATCCTTTTGATTTACAGTTAAAGGGTTGGAGGAACTGGGGCTTTCTTCATAAGCATGAAATTTTGCAAGGTCTGGGGTGGGTTTTTGTAGCCAAATTCAGCCGAAGTGGAACTATGCTGTGTGTCTTCCTAATTTATTGTAGCACTTCACAAGTGCTTTTGTGTGCGTGTGTGTGTGTTGTTTTGACATAACACAGCTGTAGAAAAAGAACATATTTTCAAAACTGTAGTTATTCAAGATGTCTTTTATTGTATGACATAATCTGTATTTATCTGCAGTGCTGAGCAGCTCTTCAGTTGAAGCAAAAAGCACCCCCCCTTATTTTTGTTATTAAAATACTTTTTCTGTCAAATGAAATAGTATGCCCTTGAGATTAAAAGCTTAAAGGAGAATATTTTTATTAAGTATGAGGCTGAAGGGATCAGTACATTTAAAGGGTTAAAGTTTATACCTGCAGAATTAAGGAAATGCAGAAGTGATGCAAAGCTGAAATACAGTTTTAAGACTTGCTTTCTGAAGCGAGGATATTTGTCTCCAGTCTGCCCTTTCTAAAGGACGTGTAATCTGAGAAAGGAATTTCTCTCTTTTTTTTGTCTGTTTTGTAATCGTAACCCACTGTCCCATCAGTGATGTGATTTAGGGGATCTTTCCAGGCTGTAGTGCCCAATTACAGGGTTCTGTGCCTTCTTTGTTTATGATGCAAAGTAAATGTTTCTGAATAAACGAAACAGGGCAACCATTAACAGCCATTACAGAAAAAAATTAGGTGGCACCTTCAATTTTTTTTTTTTTTTTTTACCGAAGTTGAGAAAATCAATTCCTATGTTAAGATTTCTTCCCACAATCATAAAATATGAGTTGGTTGCTTTTTCAGGGGGAATGGGGAGGCCTGTCGAAGGGGAAGAGTGCATCGGTTGACCAGGTTTTGCTCCTGGGTCCTGAGTCATTCCTTTTGCTTTTAGTGTCTCAAATTACCTTTTTTTGCCAGTGGCAGGTCTTGTCTGCCTCTGACAAATGGCACTGCGCCGGACCTGAGTGCGTGGGGAATTGCATCAGCGCAAAAGTACTAGAGTAGGGAGTTATCAGGCATCTGATACCTAACTTACCTTTATGTGCCCCAAGGAAGTATTTGGATCCAGAAGCTCCCTAATTTAGCAGCCACAAAAACTCAGAGGTCGCGGGAGCAGCAGGCTCGTTTCCCTGCGTGGCTCAGGCGTTTCATAAGCATACATGCTTTTTCTTTTGCCAATGTCTAGAATTCACTTCCAGTGAGGGTTCACGGCTCTCAGCTGAGCCTTGCTCCAGCAACGCCCCAGTTGCCCGAGTGGCCTAATCCTGCAGAAAGGATCAACTCATTCCAGTAACCTCATCTTCCCCCTCCTCCCACCATACCAAGTGCAGACAGAGCTACTTTATGTATTTGAAGTGGTTGCTGCTGTGGTTCGCTTATATAGTACAGCGAGAGGAGTGGCAGGTAGCAGTGCGTGTACGGGAGAAGTTGTGGGTATGTGGCTGTCACCCTGCTTGTGACTGCCGTCTCCTTATCAGCCTAGCCTGCGTGACTAACCAACGTTTCACACACTGGTAATCACAAAAACCACTCTGTGTAGTATTTCACAGGTTTGTGTTTTCCAAATTTGAAGTACGCAGTCATACTGAAACCATAAAGAAACCAAAAAAACTAGAAATAAAACACCACCACCACCCCCTTCTTCTTCTTTTCCCCATTACTGCTAAGCAGCAAGTAGTACAGCCTAGTCAGATGGATGCTGAATCGGGAAGAATGCTGTGATTGTCTTGAATCACTTGGAAGAGCTCTACAGGATTTTTTGTATCTTTCAGGGAAAAAAAAATTAATATTGCTAATGGACAAAAGCAAAAATTAAAAGCCTTAGTCCAAAGGCTGACTTCATACAGAAGGCTTTTTAAAAAGCATCAAAATTAAATGTCCTGCTGCCTCAGCCATAAGCCATGACAATAAATGCAGGATAACCCCTTTTTTGTTCCTTACTATTTTTGCAATTAGTTCACTTTTTTTCTCCTGCAGAGAGGCTGCATGAAAGATCTTGTTATTTGTGGCTGTGATAAAATATGCTGGCTCAGCCTGCCTGAAGAAACAGAAGCCTTGGCAGGAATGCTGATTACTATGACAATCAAAGCGGTCTGGAGCTGTGGTTTGTGTGGGTTTTATCATAAACATACAAAATGCATCCTGGATGGTAGAAAAGCTGATAATATCATCATGACTCAGGAGATCCAATTGTCCTTGCAAGACTTTCTCATACTGTTACCTGAAGAGGGGACAGGGGAACCCTATCAACTTCACGTATTGTTTCATAACATATTGGTGTATTTACATATTTATCTATTTTAGTATATATTTTTATGCTATAGTTACGAGGTTTTTTGTAACATTTAAAATACGTTGCTGAACACCTGTGTAAAAGTTAGGTATCGGTCATGGGTTTGAGGAAGAGCTTGGGAGGAAGGTCAGCTGGACCAAAAAAATTTCTACAGATGACATTTCTGCCTCAAGGGGACCTCTGGTAAGAGTTTCTCCTCCAGAAGGTGGGAGAGCAGCTAAGGCAGGTCTAGGGAGGGAGGGACGAAGCCCTTTTCTTTGGGGGAGCTGCAGTGATGGCTTCTGGAAGGAGGGAGGAGGCTGGCGGGTTTGGGCATCCCCCCTTGCAGCTGCTCTGGCTATGGTTCCTCTGTGCAGCGTCTGACAGAAGCTTTGGATGCTGTAGGCAGCTTCTTGTCATGTGAATGCATGGCAAAAACAGCGGTCGGTAAGGCAGTGAGGGGGTTTAAACCTTCGTGGGTTCTCCAGGCTCCTGTGGGTAAGATCAGTAGCACGGAGGGAAACTGCCTGGCACTTCTTCCTGCTCCCCCTCCCCAGCCCCGCGTACAGTGCCAAATCTGTGCTGCGGGGTCTTCACGAGCAAAGACAGAAAAAAACCTCACGCTCCTACTTCCTGTCCGTATTGGGGTGTAATTATTTCAGCCGTTACTTCTTCAAAGGTAAGAACTGAAAAGTCAGCCCCCCCACCTCCACCAGAGCGCACCTTGTGTGCGGTACTAGGGCTAACAGCGTGTTGCATAAGGTCACTGGTTTAAAGCCATCTCAGATTGGAGTAGGAAGACCAATCTGCTGGTCTCTCACAGTGCGTGTGAAGACAGTTACTGTCACTGGCATTTTGACACTGTTAAGAAGGAATAGACTTAGAAGTTTGAGTTAGGAAAAATTACGTGGAGTTGTAAAATCCCAAAGTCCCTGTACAAATAAATCTGTGAATTTATCTTGTTTAAAGAATCGGCTACTTAAGTGTTTTCCTAAAAATATTTTGGTTTTGGTTCATTATGACAAAAGTGAGGGTGTTTGCATTATCACTTCTTAATTGCTTTCCAAGTAATTTCATTGTTTGCACTAAAGGATTTATTGAAAACTGCACGAGGTCATCAATGTGTCAAGGAGCTTTTGTTCTATTCCAGTAACCTAAAAATCTAAGGATTCATTGTGTAAGCTTCATTTGTAATGTGGAACACTTGCTGGTCCTGTGAAATTATTATTAAGAGCAAACAACCAAAAGCGTGTCTTTCTGCACAGTTCTAGAGCATGAACCAAAAGCCACAGGTATGAACAATGAAGAGGAGGATGAGGGAGAACAGTTTGACTTTGACAGTGGAGATGAGATACCAGAAGCAGACAGGCAAGCCCTTCTCCCACCTCCTCCTGGTCCTGGAAATAACATAGAGCACCAAGAGGCTAATGTCACAGGTAAGTCAGCCTGTCGGGCTGTGCCTCCACTAGGCTAAATAGTCAAGACTGATTATAGGATCCCTTTTCTTGACAATGCAGTAAAAATACTTGTAAAAAGAGGTTTCCATGGAAATACCATACAAGTGTTTTGAATATTCCTGCTAGTTACACTCATGGTAGATTTGACAAGGCAAATGACCATCCCGTGTAATTCCTGTGAGGTTTCCCATCCAAGTGTGACATCCAAACCAATGGATTGGTTTCAGTTACAGTGCCATGCTACAGGAAAATTTTATGCCCTTGCAGCTCTAATGGCAAGTGGATGGCTTGAGATAAGCTGCTTTCACAGCTAAGCTTGCTGGTTGTTGATCTCAAGATGATGTGCATAAAAATAAATGGCATCTGAATGTATGCATTTTGTTCATAAATAGAAGTCTTATTTTATTAAACATTAAAACATTTGTTACAACACATGCAGATGTTCCCAGTGCTGAGGTGTAGTCTGGAAATAGCTGTATTCTGCTCAAATCGACAACAGCTGATTTTGCTGACTTTGAACCAGTTTCCTTTTGTAAGCGGAGTCATTGTGCTCATGGCAATTAAAGATAGATAACTCTTCAAGTGATAATGCAGTTTGACAGCCTGGAACTTAAACACCATCTTTCTGTGAAAGTTTGTTCCTTGCTTACCCTTTTCTGAAGTTGTACTTGGAGCTCAAAAACTTGATTGTTTGGGATGCATTTCTGCAGCTCGCTTTGGAGGGGCCTTTGGTTCTGCTATTCATCAGCGTGTCTCAAGAGATACTACAAGCTTTGTGTAACAGAGAATAATTTCTTTTCAAAGAGGAAAACTTGGAAAGTTTTCTTTCCCCTTTTCTTAACAGAGCATTTTCAGGACTGTTCTTTGAGGAGTGTCCCTCCAGTGAACTTTTTCTCTCCTCATGGCTATTCCTAAAATGTTTCTTGTATTTGTGTTTTTAAGATCCAAATTAATCTAGAATCCAGATTTTAACCTTCAAGGTTTAAGGCTGGTTTGAGCCATGTGCTTATGATAAGCAAAAGAGGACCCTGGCTACTTGTCAGAAATCCTCATATTCAGGATTTAGAATCCAGTTATTGTTTTTTCCATAGGCATCCTTGTAACCAAGCTTGTTTTGCTGCTGTTGCATTCCTCATCTGTGAAACAGGGAGGATAGCACTACTGTGTGGGAATTTTATGAGTCATAGATTGTAAGCAACTTGTATAGTAAGGATCACATCAGTGTTTTGCATACAAGCAAAAAGCAGTATTAAGCAGCTTGAAGAAGTATGAAAAATAAAACTTTTTGTTGTTGTTTAATTTTCTGACTAAAGAGGCTGATAATTTAGAAAACAGTGAGAAGCTACGAACATCAGAACCTGCTGCGGAAGGCACTCCAGCCAAAGTAAATCCCTACTCGGTCATAAATATTTCACCAATCCAAGACAAAGATCCATCCCCGTCACCAGAACCAAGTCCTCAAGACGAATGTCCAAGTCCAAACTTGTCCGGTGGATATTCTGTTCCTGTGCCCTGTGGCTATGCTGTGCCATCTAATTTACCTTTGATACTGCCAGCATACTCCAGTCCTGTCATAATACGCAGTGTTTCTGTAGATGAAGAAGGTACTGTATTTACGCACCTTACTTTATTTGAAGGGGAATCCTTGTTTAATTTCAGGTAGCTGTGCTGTTTTGTAAATGCTTGTGTAGCATTCAGCCTGGACGTGTGTGTGAGATTTTGTGTCAAAATAGAAAAACAACTCTATCCTGCGGTATGAACTAAAATTTCTTGTCAGACTCGGAAAAAAAATGTAAGTTTTTTAAAAAAAAAAAAAAAAAAAAAAAGTTACTATCAGAGTCTGTTTGCCATACTAGGATTGCGATGCCTAAGTATCTCAAGTATGTACCTAAGTACCAAGTATGTACATATAGTACAAGGGAGGACTCCTGTCTTATCTTGCCATTAATAATGATTAATGCTAATTCCCTTTTAATGTCATGAAGTAATTTCCAGAGCCATAGTTCAGTGTTCAAGCCAAACGGCTTCTTCTCATACCTTATCATGTTTTACCTAGGTCCTGGCAGAGTTTCTGTCCCTTTTACCTTTTCTATATGTACTTCTGTTTGTTTGTTTGTTTATTTTCCAATCCTTGTGGATTTAGAGTTGCTGTGGGATTTTTTCCTTGATGATTTGATGAATTCCGTTTGTCCTTTGGTACACTTTTAAGACAGAAGAGGAAACTTGAAAGGGAAATAACTATGGATTATTACAGAAACAGGAACAGTCCCCCATTTTGTAACCAGAATTGGCAAAGCTGACAGCTTAATGTCAAGAGAGCAGGAGGAACAGAAAGCTCTGCATGTCCTGCCTTTTTTTTCTTTCTTGTATTTTGAATATACTGTTCTTTAGCTATACAGCAATTCTACTGTAATTCCATGTACTGTGATACTTTTTTTTTTTGCAGCCTTTGCTGTCTACCACCATTAGGAATATTGGCAAGTAAAGGCAAATGTTTGTGTGGTTGTTATTACCTGTAGAGGAATATATGTTTGAGAGATTAGAATTAAATGCATCAGACATTGTAATTTCCTCTTAACAGCTTTTATACCAGATTGCTGTGTCTCTGAATTCTTTCATTTGCAAAAATGGATAGTGTGAAGAAACTACATTTTTTGGGATGAGTTTAAGAATAAAAATATTGTATAGAAGTAGATTATTCATTAGCAATGAACTAGTAAAATCAGTTTCTTATGCTGAAATGTACCAGTTGAATCATACTGACATTTTATTCCAAGCATTTTGGTGATTTTTTTTTTCCCCTCTAATTAGCAGGTACGCAGTCAGCAACTGAAGAATGTCATAATTCTGTAAACTCAGAGGAGCCTCAAAATAGGTGATTGCCAGTTTAGCATGTTTTAATGATCTGTAAAACCTTAATTCCTAAGAAATCTTACATTTGATAAATATTTTATTTTTCATGTGTGATGCTTCCATGTTTGTTTATTTTCATTTTCTTAACTCAGTAACTCTGGTTGTGTACCAAAATCAGCACTGGTTGAGGTCTTGTGCGTATAACCATGCATGACAGTTTTGAAGGAACTAGGTTTAATTTTTATAGTCATAACAATGTCACCTGCAACAGACTGCTGGAGATCATGTAGTCTAGCCTGCTGCTTTCAGCAGGACCACTGCCAACACACCATTGGATCAGCCATGGCCTTGATGGCTGAACTTTGAAAACCTCCAGGGATGGAGATGCTGCAGCTTTCCTGAGCAGTCTTCCCTGCTGTACTACCCTTTGAATTTTATTTTTTTCCTCCCCTAATGTCCAAACCAAATCTTCCAGTGTGCAGTTTTTTGACCATTCCCCTTGTGTATCATCTGGCACTGAAAAAAAACAGCCCCCCAAACCCCAAAAGAAACCCAAACAAAAAAACCAAAACCAACTCCATCACTTCTGTATCTGTCTTTCAGATAGTTGTAGTTGCTGTTGGATCACCCCATAGCATCCTTTTCACCAGACTAAATAAGCTCCATGTCTGCCACCTCTTTCCTTATAGGCCATGTGCTTTAGTCCCCGACTTCAGTTTCTCCACATCTCTCTATAGGTAGCTTCAATTTCTCCACAACTCTGTAGAAAGGCAGTGCCGGGAAGCCAAAACTGGATGTGCTGCTGCCGGTTCAGCCTCAGCAGTACCAACCAGAGGAGGATAACAGCCTCATCAAGGCTGATGACTCCTGATATAGCCCGGAACATCTTCAGTCTTATTTACAGTGAAAGAGCAGCTCTCACTTCACTGCTTTCTAAGAGAGAGTTTTCTGTGTTCTGGTAGAACTCCTCAAAAGCAAAATATTTCTTGAGATTGGAAGGGAAATGTTTTCAATTTCTTGACTAAAATTGTCACACTGTTAAATAGAATAGATTACTAATCTCCTAATTACATACTGAGGCAGCGTTTTTGACTAATCAGCAGCCTCAGAGTGGGAACTGGAAGGCACCAAGTTGTTTATTGTCTTGTCTTCACAATTGTTTAAAAACATATGGTGTAGCTTTTAATGCTTTTATTTTGTGGCCTTTTTTTCAAGTGAAGATAACCAGGCCAAGAGAGAGGATGATGCTCTGGCCAAGTGGGTTGCAGATCCTGCAAATACAGCATGGATGGAAAGTAAGTATCAGTGAGCACTGAAGTACAACTATAGAAGGTCAGTTTTAAGTTGTGTTCAACAGTATGTGTGTATCTGTATGCACGGATGTATTTTACAGGAATGTCCATATTCATTTTTATTGTATTTTTTCAGATATGTTCCAGAACCAAGTTATACCAGTTAAAACATTCAGCAGTGTAATAAAATTGTGTATTTTAGAATAAAGTTAACATTCACTTTTCTATGTGCTTTTTGGAGTCTGTGGAATAATTTGTTAATGCCTTAAGGAAATAATTTGGCTCCATCAGCACGTGTGCGGTGGAAATTTGCTGCAGTTCAGAGTCTGCTCTGTGGCTGTATATGAAATTGTTCTTCTCATGCAGTAATTGGCAAAAAAGTTCTTGGAGAAGTTGGAAGGGAAGGAATTACCACTTTTTCTTGGTGTGTGCCTTGGCTGGCAGCTGCATTTTAAACCAGAACAGACCATGTCATTTGAGGACAGGTTATCCTGCCTGTTCTCAGATGTTCCCACTGGGCTGGAGGTTCATCTTACATGTCACTTGGAGGGACTGAAGAATTTGCATCCTTGTTCTGCCTCTTAATGTACTACAATGATCATTACATTATTTAGTTTTCATTCTTTTTTTAAAATGTCTATTACAGCTGCTCTACAGCCATTTAATAAGGCAATGAGCAGCGCTTGACAAGCACAGAGCATACCCTAGTGCTGTAAAAAGGAGAGAGAAATGTTGGCTATTGAAGTGGATTTCTGTTTTCAGGCTACCAAAGGTCATCATAAACAATGCAGATAAAACTGTGAAATTTCACAAATACCTTATACTGGTTTTGTGCATTATTGCATTATTTGAATGATGATTAGATGTACTAGCAAAATGCTAGTGGAGAATGAGTCATATCTCCATTGTATTTATATGTGCCAATATAACAAAAATTCTTTAGAATAGAATATTTCAGTTGGAAGGGACCTACAATGATCATCTAGTCCAACTGCCTGACCACTTCAGGGCTGACCAAAAGCTAAACCATGCTAAGGGCATTGTCCAAGCGTCTCTTAAACACTGTTTGTTGGTCTTGTTTAAATATTAGAGGGTTCTCATTTTTTTTTCTGTTTTGCTTTTAGACCCAGATGAAGTAATTTATGATGATGTTCCAAGAGAAAATTCAGACTCTGAACCAGGTTTGAGGTCTTTGTAATACAGCCCACATTGAAAGCAGTGTAATATAGAATTATGTGCATGTATAGTGAATAGATACGTTCACTAAGTACCTAAAATATATGTAAATGGGGTTAACACTGTGTCAATAACTGGTAGGTCTTACAAAGTTCAGAATTTAACTTTTGAAAGACTTTATCTCAGCAGGTCTCCTGCACTGCTCTTCTCAAAAGCTGAATTCTGCTTTATTCTATAGAAACTGTCCCAAATGTCTGAATATTCTGTATTTTAGAGATTTACAGTGTTGGGTGTTGTAGCTATGGTGACCTAAACAGGGCAAGGTAGGTAGGAAAAGAGTGGTTTAAGTAGTTAAATAATGTATGATAAATCTTCATTGTCATGGTTATGCAGAGACTTGCTCTTTTCTTGAAAGTACCCCTTCAACATAAAGATACTTGACAGATGGAATAGGAGATTCAGAGCAGCAGTTTACCATCCTGACTGTGACTCTACAGAAAAGTTTTATTTCAGCTTTGGAGTGGTCCAGCTCCTGATGGAAGGGGCAGAACAGATCTTAAAAGTAGTTGCTGGAGCCAAGATTTTACCTTTACTAGGAGTGGTAGAGCTAGGGCTCAAGAAGCTTATTTCAGTGAGTTCTCACTCAGATTTGTTTTGCAGTTTTTGGTTATAGTGAAGACTGTGCTTAAAGATTGGTTGCTACTAACTGATTTTGTGTTTGAGAGGATCAGCTTATTAGGAACTCAGCATCTACTCGTCATGGCTCTCAGAGGGTTTAGGTGTTTGATACTGAAGCCGTTAATGATTCAAGAAAGCACTTAAGCTTTCTTGTGTAAATACCACATTTACCTTTAAAGCTGTAACATTTTCATTTCTTGTTGTTAGTAGTGTTCAGGCAAGGTGTTTCACAAATTATTATTGAAATGTGTTTCATTTGTTATTTGAAAGTATTATGTTACATTCATGACCTGAATGCTTTTATTACTGGAAGGTCCCTCAGTGGACTGTGCTGCTCTGGGCAGGGACATCTTTGGGCTGTCACTGCTCAGTCAGGAAACACAAACACCAAGGCCAGGAGGCTGAGCTGGGGACGGATATGGGATGCGGAGCAAACTCTGCTGAGCATCTTGGTCAGAATTTTCAGCTTAACCTAGGAGACATTAACTAAAAGTTTGGCTTTGTCTTTGTCCCCAAAGACATGGAAAGATTCTGAGAAAATAGGTAGTGAGGGAAATTTCATCTTTGTACATTCACGATCTTAATGTTTATTATTTGTATATTTTGTCAGGGAGACACAACTATTCTAAAAAAGTCACAGTCAGACCTCAGTCTACATTAGCAAGATATGTCCGCCAAATCACTGGGTAAATCCTGCCTTAATATTTGGCACTGCAAAAGTTTGACTTGCATAAGTCTTGACTTATTTTGAATGACTATGATGATTCTCTTAAATTATTCATTGAGCTAGATTACCACTAAAATGTCTTCTTCAGTAAGTATATTTTAAGGACAGTCTTGATATGCATGGAGGTTTTAAAAAAAAAAAAATTCTTAAAATTTGATTCTTCTAAATTAGAGGAGCTTCCTCTGTGTTAATTGTAAAGAATTTAATTTTAATATTAAAATAGTATTATTGGTCAAAATGTAGTTTTTAAATCACGGAATCCAGGGCTTAAACCGATGTGTAAAATGTCAGCTTTTCTTTCGAGTACATAGTTTTTCTCGATTTAAATAAAACTTCAATCTTAAAATGAAAGCACAGCTTTGGTTTACTGAATTTAATATGACACAGTTTTAAATGCTGCGTTATAACTTCTGACAATAGAGATCCCTGACAGAAGTGTCCACACTTCTCTACTTCTAATGACAAATGATGCTGCATGTAGAGTGCGTGCCTGTTTCCTGATAAGTAATCGGCACTAAACATTTTCCATTTTGTTTTAAGTCAGTTTGTCGTACTTGACATTTGTGCCAACGAAAAGACCTGTGTCTTTAACAGGTGATACTTTGGTCAGCCTTTGCAATATAGCTTTCTGTATCTTGAAAAGGTTAATACTTCAAGCTCTTAGACTAGATTATGGGCAAGGTAACCTGCAGATATGGGAGACTCCTGGTGGAGTTGCAAGAATGACAAGTCATAAAATACCATAGTGTAATATGTTTATTGCTACTTTGGTTTGATCTGTTCTGCTTGAAGTAGTGACATTTTCACTTGATTCTTGCAATGTTTTAGCATTTGTCATTTGAGCTGATGATGAAAATGTTCCTAGGGCAAAATGGCAAGCTTGCAAACGGAAGCACGCTTCTTCTCAGTGCAGACGTGTGTTCATAGCTACAGTTTGAACTTCCTTTGAATTTCTTCTAAAACATGTTGTGGGATTTGGACATAACTGTGTAGTTTGAGTAGGGCATGTTGTTAAAAGGATCATGGTGGGTACCTGTAACACTGTTATCTTTTAGTACTCTGTTTCAACAAAGACAACCCACTTTGGCTGTTTGAATATTGGATTTAATTCACATTTTAAAATGTGCATACAAAAGTCTGTATAGTTCTTTATAGTACATCCTGAACAATTTTTTTGGGTGTTTAAACAAACAGAAATTTCGGTGTAGGTTTTTTTATTTTGGTTTAATTCTTGCAGAGGAGATGATTTATGATGATGTTGAAAATGGTGATGATGGTGGAAACAGCTCGTTGGAATATGGGTGGAGTTCAAGTGAGTTTGAAAGCTATGAAGAACAGAGTGATTCTGAGTGTAAAAATGGAATTCCCAGCTCCTTTTTGCGAGGCAACCACAAGAGACATGTATGTATCCTGCAGTGCTGCTCAGTTATTGAGGTTATCCTGATTTTCAACACTTGCCTTTCTCACCTGTATTTCCCTTCTCCTCAATCCAGTTTCAAATGCCAACAGCATCTTTTTAAAGGAGACCTGAATCAGTGTGGGAGTGACACAGTTGGCAACAAAATGTAACAGGGAAAAGAAAAGATGAAAATATTAAACAGAAGCTCCTTAAAAAAAGAAAAAACTCAAATTGGATAAAAGCAAAATTTAAAAAGATTATTTTTGCTTGTGGACAGTTCTTCACCTTTTCTTCTTTTGCAGCCGCCGGATTAGTGTAAGTGGTAAATGAGTGTGGAAAATAATGTGAAGAGCAAATGGGGGTAAGCCTGACAAGACTTGAAGTTTTGGGATCCTTCAGGTGCTCAAAAGGCGCAAAACTGTTCACCAGTGTTCCCTACCTTTCTGTCTTAGATCTGTACCACTTTGGTTGTTTGAAGGTGACTGAGCTTAAAAAAAAAAAAACCAAAATAAGAGATTTTCGTCATCAAAGAAGTCTGTGCCATTTATTAAGGAGAGACGAGAGTGATGGGGTGATGAAAACGATCCAGCTGTGTCACGTCTCTGGTCTAGCATCTTTGGCTGCATCCATGCCGCAGGAGGCAGGAATGCACCGACGGCGTGGGTGCCTGCCCTCGCTGTGTCTGTCTGCACGTCGAGAGGAGCCCTGGGCTGCCGTGCTCTCGCTGCTTCGGCTCCTCTCCTTCTGCCCTTGTGCCCTGTCTGTGAGAGGGGAGGCTTGCCTGGGACGCGGGCAGCTTCCCGCTGCCGATTCCCTGCTCTGAGCGCTTGGAGGACGGGGATGCGGGGCACGGTGGGGATGGGCAGGGCTGGGTGCAGTGCCTGAAGTCGCTGCAGAATCCTCAGGGCCCCTCAGTGTGTGCTGGCTAGGGATAGACCCCAAGAGCCACTTCACTACTGCGTGTACCATTAGCTGCTCCAGCACCCCGCGGCTGGAGGATGTAGAGGTAGCGGCCAGGGTGTTCCTCCATGAGACCCTTATTTTCATTTTGCAAGTTTCTTATCTTGAGAATAAAAGCCTCACTGTCTGTGCTTTCTCCCAGAACACATTATCAGCTCTCCCCTCACCTCCATCCTTGCTGCCCGTCCTTTGGAAATCAGGGAGTAAGCAATTAACTGCAAGACTTGAGCCCACCCAAATCAGCACTTTGTAAGCTGAATGCTCATCCTCTGGTTTTGTTGTGGCTTTGTCCTGACTAGAACAAGTTTAAGCTATTGCAGCTGTTTTGTTCTGGGGAGTTTTTTAACTAGACTGAAGAAAATGGGGTTTGGTTTTTGGGTTTTTTGTTTGTTTGTTTAAGTACCTTTGGAAGACACTAGGAAATGCCTTTGCATGTCAGTGTGTAGATCTTAATATGGCTGCTGGTTTGTTCTTTTTTTTTTTTTAATGTTTTTTGTTGTCTGTAGCTTCAGCTTTGGCCATAGTCATAGTTGTCTATTTACACATGTGCACAAAGCAAGGTTTAAAGCTGTTTTTTAAACACTTAACAATTATACTTCGATCTGTCACAGGAAACTGTTGGCAGTGGGTTGAGAGTGGTGGTGCCAGGATCAGGCACAGAGTGAGCAAGAGTGGTGGGAGGAGAAAGGCATGCTTGGGGGTACTGCCCTGCAGCTGGCTTTCCCAGGGCTGTGACGAAAGGTTTTGAGAATTGCTGTGTGAGGATGGGGATTAGGAGTCTAGGGACACATTAGTTGGTGGATGGAGAAGTCAGAGAGGCTGCTGTACCTGGATGGGTTACTGGGAGGTAGAGAAGTCAGGAAACTAGAGAAGGGGTTTGGCAGAGCATGAAGAAAGACAGAAACTTTAGGATTCCTGAAATTAAAACAAACAAACGAAAAACCCCAAAATCCCAACCGACCAACCAAAACAAAAAAACCCCAACCCTCCCTGCACCAGCACTTCAACACAGGCAGAAATCACTCCAATTTATACCTTTTTTTCTGTATCCATTCCTTACACTAACTCTCACTTCTCTTCAGGTCTTGTGATGGATGTAACAGTATTTTCCCAGCACATCTCCTTCTGTAGCCTTTCAGAGCCTGTGAGGGACTTGCCTTGCTTATTATCTTTAGTGTACATTGCAAAGTATGGGAAGGTTGGAGGTGGGATTTTTAATTTTAAATGCTAGTATGACTTCCCCCAAAGTTACGTTTTCATTATGACTCTTGATTATTATTTTATTTATTTATTTAAGACGGGAAGGTTTTTGTGCTATTAGATATTCCTAGTCTGTGCACCAGATGCTGTTCTTAATTATACTGCTGTAATGCCAGAATCATCATGCTGGAGGTAATCGCATCCTGACCCGGCCTTGTGGAGCTAAATGCTAGACCTGTCCCTCTGTTTTCAACTCAGTAGGCCTTCTCTTTCCTGATGCTTTCATCTCCTGCCGAATAACTCTGTTGACATCAAGCTGAGGGTTTTCCATTGGACTTCTATTATAGGGTGCATCAAATATTTTCTTTTTTTTTTTTCTGGTTACATTTTAACCTCTTTTATCTGGCATTCTAAAAATGTTTCACAAATGTTAATTAGCATTGCAGAGCATTTGTCTGCAATCTTCTCCTTACCTTGGAAATGGATAAATTCATGTACGAGATGGTTATACCCATGGTCGTATGATGAGGCTGATAGACGCATGTGGAAATTACAAGACTCTGTGCATCCTCCCCTGTTAGTGTCTCCTTACCTGACTCATTGGCACTGTCGATCTCCATCTTCTCAGGTGCCAGCAACCTCCGCAGGTTCTTCAGCCTTTGAGAATTGTTCTGATTCACTGCATTGAAGGATAGTCAGAAATATACTCGTTAGGATTTGTGCTCCAACGAATGATGCTGGTGGTTAAAGCTGATGTGTTGTTTCCATACGGTTTATAAGAGATGTGCACAATATAGTTAATACACAGTTAGCTTAGCCTAAGTGACTTTGCCCCTCTCTTAACACAGTTGCCAGCGTAGCAGAAAGGCGCCTGGCTGAGTTTCAGAAAGTTCAGCGATGCACAGGAGTGATGGGCCATTCGTCAGGTTGGAGCTTCCCTAAATGATAATTTTCCCTCAGTTGTCTGTGTATCGGTAGGCAGACGGGGCAACATGCATGATATATGCGAGTACTTTAGCATGAAGTTTGCACTGCAGGCTTTTTGAAAAGATTGTGTCTTTTTATACACTGTAGCTTTCTCATGACCTAACGCGTTTAAAGGAGCATTATGAAAAAAAGATGAAAGATTTGATGGCAAACACTGTGGGAGCGGTAGAGATTCAGCAACTAAAGCAAAAACATGAGCTGAAGGTAGTGTAGTTGATTTTTTGTAACTAGCTATGTTTAAATTATTGCTTTTCCAACCCAGACAATGTTGTCTTTTTCTTTCAATAATTACTTGAAAAAGCGGACAATAATTTGTACGAAATGAATTCTAAATGTGCTGGATTGTTACTATGCAGTTTGTCTTAAAAGTACTTTGTGGAGGACCTTTTCTCATGCTTATTTTCAATGGCGACAGTTTCAGAAGGTGAGATAGGGCATTGTCCTTCCCTGCTGACTGGTGCCCTCATCCCAGCGCGCGAGCCAGGCGTGCAGCCCCGGCGCCTCTCTGAGACCCGGGTGAGCTCCGCAGGGCTGGCCTGGCCCTGGCGCTCCAGCGACGCGGGATCAAACTGCGGGAGTCAGAATCTCCCTGCTCTCCATTCTGAATGGAGCCAGTATGAAAAGGCTGGGGTTTTGCTAAAAGCTTCGTCTCAAACCAAGAAATTGCCTGATTACAGCAAGACAGCTTTGTTTGTGTTCTGGTGTCGCTGATGATGTCAGCGCAGCTCTGACAGTAGTGGGGATTTTTTTGCCGTGGTGGCATTTTGGGAAAGCAAAAGTACAAAGCGGTTTTTTAAATAAGCGTTTCCTAGCAAAACAACACTCCATTTTTACCTTTTTTTAATGAAATTTCTTTTTGCCGTGGTATGTGTACTATAAAATTATGCGATTCTTAATTAAATCAACTTATTTCTTCAATTAATGAAATTATTAGTTGTAACATATTCTGCAAAACAGTGTTTATTTAAGAATATAGTTAATACAGAACTGAGCCTAGGGGATTATCTTTAGGTCAAAAATACTTTGGCAGAGTTAGTGGGACATTGGAAGATGGACAAGAACCCTGGCCGTTAATGAGCTCTTCATAGTGTTTATTATATTATGTGAAAAGCATTTGAGACTATTTTGAGTTCAGACGTTTGATGCAGAAGGGTTCTTAAGCATTTCTGCTATTTTAGGCTTGCATACAATATTGCCATGAAGTAAGTCCCTTTCTCAGGGTTTGATTTTTTTTATTTTTTTTTTTTAAGAAAAAGTACAGGTGCTCAGATCTGAACTTTGATGGATCTCTGTACTTACTATATATTCCTTTGACTTTGGGATATATTTATAGCCTAAACTACTTGACAGTGTTCTTTTTAAAGGTATTTTCATCAAAAGTGTTCTGCATGGTATGCTCAAACATGTTCCTGTTACTCACTGAACACTCAGACTGTGGTTTTTTTTATCTTACAGATGCAAAAGCTTATGAGAGCTGCTAGAGAAGGTACCAAAGATGGGCTTGAAAAGACAAAAGCAGCTGTGAAAAAGGGTCGTTCTTTCATTAGAACAAAATCTTTTATTTCTCAAGGTATGTGCCACTTATACTGTGTTTGTAACTCTAGTAATTGCTGAGAAAGGAAGTGAATGGCCTAGCAGGTTTTTGTACTGGGAGCTGAGTACTGGATGCATGAAATCAGCTTTATCAATAAATTATGGTATAATATTCAGTTCAGATGACAGTATGGTCAATGCATCTTGGGTAGTTTTAGGGTTGGGCCAAGAACCTGAGTGACCTGAGGACCACAGAGAAGGGTCCACTTAAAAGCAACAACAACAAAAAATCCCACCAAACAGTGTCATAGATGCTATCCAGGTGCTGGTATGTGGGAGTATGGAAATTACGTTGAGGTACTAAGTTTGTCCAGTTCCCTCCATCGAGTAATTCCTGCATGTCAGGAAAGTCTGCTGTTAGGACATGGTTTTCAGTAGAGTGATAGTTGACTGTTTAAAACATTTGTCATGGCCAAGGGATAACAAACGCTTTCCATGCTTAAGAGTAGAAGCAAGGGAAGAGATTGTTCTGCTTTATCACAGTTCGGTGATTTTTGATGAAAGCTGAGTTTGGATTGGGAAAACAGAAAGTGGTCTAAAATCAAAGAGCTATAAGTATTTGTGTTCTTTCTCTAGTTAAGAGCAAATGTCAGCCCTCTGTCATGAGCCTCAGCAGCAGCAATCCACAGTTAATTTTTGCGAGAGGCAGGGGGTGTAACCGAATACAAACTCATTTCTTCTTCAGGATAAGTCTGAGAGGTAGTATGTCTTTCTGTTCAAGTTTCTGCCCAACTAATTGAATGGTTATTACTTCAGAGCTTATAAAACTACAGTTTTAGGAAGCTAAAACCACAAGACTGAACAAGACATTTTTAGTGAGCAAGCTAACATAAAGCTGCATCCTTATCTGTAAGGACCAGGACACATCTTATATCCCTGTCACAGCCTCTTAACTGCTTCTGAGCTTACCTAATTCACAGAGAGAAAATAGACAGTTATTTGCACACACTTTAGTGATCAAAAATGTATCCTCAACTTCCTGCTGTTTCACAGGAGAAAGGTGATCTGCTTCAGCAGGGCAGTGTTATAGTGGACCTGGCATTCATCCTTGCGTTTCTAGAGGTTAGGTAGCAGACACAGGATATCTGTGGACAGTTTAATCCCTTAGCCACTTACCAAATCAGGGAGATAGTGACAAATTTGTCAGATAAACTCATGAATTCCTCCCAGCCCGCAGATCTGCTTCCCTTCCCTTTTTATTCTAAGACACAGTTTCTCGTAATGTTCGTTCTTTCTCTCCTTTGCTCGTGTCTGCTTGTTTGGCTGGCTTCGTACTGCCACCTATCACTGCACTTTGGTGGTGCTTCTTGCATAAAATTGGTATGTAGGGAGCAATGCAGAATCCCTCACTCTCATTTCTGATGAAAGCCAACATCTTGGTACATTTGGCTACTTATTTTAGTTCAGTTATGGAAGGGTGTATGGAATTTTTTTAAGCTGAATCATATTACGGGTGTGTTTAATTTCTTCCCAGAGGTCATTTATTTCAAACTGCTGGCCCTGAAGCTGCAGTGTTTTAACCCTAGTTGTCATGTCCTGCACTCTGGACAGCCCTGTTCTTCTGGCTGCGAAGAGGGAGTAGAGGTCAAGCAAAAAATGCATAGGCTGTCTCCCGCTGTGTGGATTTTAGGATTTTGAGGTACCTTTGAAAGCTGTTCTGTAATAGAGTGCCTATTGGTGGTGGTATTTATGTGATTTCACAGGTGTACAGAAGTGCTGGGAAATTTCTTTTGTTTGGTAAGTGAAAATAAGACTGCTGTGTAATTACTGTGCTTGGATGATAGTATCTTTTGCTTTTTTTTTTTCTTTCAATCTACATGTTGTAAAAGTTGACATTTTGGTTATTCAATTATCTGTAGATCATAGATCATCATGTCTGGAAGAAGAAGAGCTAAATTTATTTATTGATGTGGACTGTATGCATACAGAAGCAATTATGACTCCCATGCCTGAAGGATTATCACAGCAGCAGGTAGTAGGCTTTTGGAAATAAGATCTGCCTCTTTTTCCTCCCCTTTTGCTGTACATCAATGCCTCCCAGGTGCCTTGCTCTTCAAATATATCAGTGTTTAATATAAATTAAATGGACATCAAATTGAGAACTTATTAAATAGTTTTCTGAAAATTGGTATATGTGCATATAGTTGCATCAGTCCTGAATTCAGCCAGAGATACAAAATGCTTTTTTGCATTATAAAATTATCTATAATAATTATATGGTTTCACTACCTGAACACTTAAACTAAATGTGGTGGTTTTGAGTGGAACAGAAAAGAGTTTAAACATTTTTACTGAGTCAGAAGACATTGCTCCAGGATTTCTATTTTAAATGTAGGGAATATCCTGTATGCTATCTGAATCTTAAGGTTCCTCCTGATTAAAAAAACCTTGTTCCCAGTAAAGTCAAGTCTACAGAAGAGTATATTTTGCTGTTCTCCACCTCAAACTCTATAGTCACTGTGGAAACCACTTCAAAAAACACTGAATTCGGCATCAGTTAGACATTTTGGCTGAAAATAAATCCTGTGGGTTGATGTTGCTGTATTGTTATGACGAGTAATCACTATATGAGAGTTTTTAGCTTCTTGTGGTGTCAAGTCAGGAGTTGGTCAGTACCTTCAGAAAATGAGGAAAAAACCAAATTAAGGGGCAGTTGAGGAGAGTGGTATAAGTTGGTTTTTTTGTTTGCTCGGTGAGGTTTATTTTTCTAAAGCATTTAGCACAGTGAAGCACTAATCTTGTAACAGTGCAACTACCGAACTGTGGTACGTTACTGTAAGGTTTCATTATAATGTAAGATCTCAGCATCAGTCTGAATGCTGTCTTTTCCTTCTTTCCAAATAGGGGTTTGAGAGTTTCACTGGGTTTTATTGTAGGTAATTAAAAATAAATGTACCCTTTTTTGGAAAAACAGAGTGCTCTTAGTTTGGAGCTAACTAGAAATTGTTGTGTAGGTCATGATGTGTGTTGCTTATCCACCCAGGAGGAACTGCCCAAGTGGGCAGGAGCGGAGTCAGGAAAGCCAAAGCTCAGCTGGAGCTAGTGAGGCGTGAAGGGCAACAATGGAAGGTTTCTTGTATGTACATCGGCAGCAAAAGGAAGGCTAAGAAAAATAAGGGTCTGCTGCTTGATAAGGCAGGGACCCAGTGACAAAGGGCCCTGAAAAGATGGAGGTACGCAGTGCCACCTTTCCCTCAGCTTCTACTGGTGAGGTTTGTCCTCAGGCCTCCGAAGCCCCTGAGCCCAGCGGCAGGTGCTGCTGGGGTGAAGCATTACCTGCAGTTTGGGGTACCGAGGCCGGCTGGACACATGGGTGTCCGTGGGACCAGGTGGGATGGATTTGAGGGTGCTGAGGGCAAGGCCTTTCTCTGTCGTCTAAGATCACAGTGATCAGAAGACTGGAAGAAAGTAAATGTCACACCCTCATCCCCAAGAAGAGCAAGAAGGAGGATCCAGGCTGGCCTCACCTCAGTCCCTGCGAAGGTGATGGAGCAAATGCTCCTGGGAGCTGCTTCTGGGTTCGGAAGGACAGGAGGGTGATGGGGAACAGTCGGCATAGATGGACCAGCATCCATTTGTGCCTGACCAGCTTAAGTCCCTTTGAGATGTCGGGCTTGCGGACAGAGGAGAGCAGAGGCTGTCATCTACCTCTGCTTTAGCGAGGCTTTCGGCAGTCTGCCGAAGGACCCGTGTAGCCCTATAGGTGAGATATAGTTTGTGTGGGTGGGCTAGAAGGTGGGTGGAGAACGGGCGAGGAGGACACGGTGCTCAGAAGAAGGTTGTGGCGCGGCGTCGGGCGGGTGGCCAGCGTTAGCGGTGTCCCCCGGGAGCGATGCGGCCCGCGGTGTGTAAGGTCTTTATTTACGGCCCGGACACCGGCTGCAGCCCACGGTCGGAGGCGATGCCAAAATGGGGAGGGTGCAGCAGGCCGTGCCACGAAGGAGCCGACTTTGTGGATGTGCTTGATTTAAACAGCAGGTGGCACGATAGCTTTTGTTTGAAACCTGGTGCCTGTTTAAGTCCGATGTCCTGGGCTGGGTCTCAGTCCTGACAGCTTTTGCTTCGTTTTGATACTGGCGCCTGAATTCTTACGAGAAGTTGTTTGCGTGCAACTGTTACGAGCAAAGATGTGAATTTAATTGAATTTAACTTGCATGCAGGCTTCTTGTAAGTTGTGTGTATCTATTGCAGTAACCTGTAGGCACTACTAAGTATCTATTTTGTGTATAATAGAGCCTGAAAATAACATTTTCTACAGATGTTTATTCTTTTCAGAAGAATGAACTGTGACTAAAGGTAGAGTTAGTATCCTTTACCAGAGCAGCTGATGCATACCAAATAAGACACTGCTAAATCCATTCTAAACAAAAATTAGACACAACAAATTTTACCGCATGTATCTTTAGGCAAGGCCTCAAATAATTTTGAAGTCTTCCTTTGAAAAGCCAGTCCATGAAAGAAAATCCTCGCATAACCTGCATTTAACTTAATAATGCAAAATACAAGTGTGGAGAATTAAAGGCAGCCATGGCAGAGGAGGCAGGAGGCTGTGGGGATCAGGAGCGGAGAGAAGCAACTCTGAGATGTGAGGCTCGTTGTCATTTAGGCTAGCTTAAAATAGCAAAAGAAGCAGTTTTGCCTTCCCCGTAGTTGTGGGAAGTAGTTTGATCCTGCCCTTGTGCTGTCTTCTCCCTGAGAGTCCCACTTTTGAAAGCCCTGCAATGAGCTGGATTAGGAAGTGGATTTGGGTGAAAACAAGTGCTTAAAACCCGCAAGAAATCTAATCCATAACAGTAAGAAGTTTTAACTTTAAGCCAGGTCGGTTCCCCAGTCCTTCCTGTCATGTCACCTGCACATGCATACAAAGTGCGTTTTGGCTGAATTACAGAAGCAGGAGGTGGAGAAGGAGGTGTGATACATAGCCTGTAGTTTGTAAACATGAAATATGGTAGCATTTCCTGAAGCTCTTACAACTCTGTCAGTGTGTATGAATATAGATCAGATGGGTTTTCACTTACGCATGGTAATGCCCAAAAAAGAATGCTGACTTACTTAGATACTTTCTCAGTAGTACAGTTTATATGGCCTTACCTTAAAAAGGCAATTAATGTTTGCTTGTTTGTTCTTCAGGCTACTCCTAATAAATTTATAAAACATATTAAGAAAAGAAAATTAGTCTTGAAGACTGATTTTGAAAACTGGTTACCTATTTTGTTGCAGCAATTCACCAACGTAGCCAACGTCATCTTATACTTGTTATTATTTATATTAATGCCTAAATTTATACATCTAAAATTAAAAGACAAGTTTCAAAAGTAACGCTTGGAATTGCAACAGTCAGCAAAGATTACAGGTATAGATACAGTAACTGTTGTGTTCTTTAAAATAAATAAATAATTCCAGAGTAACAGTAAGTTTAATTACTTTTGAAAAGGTACAGTATTATTTTATTGCAGTTCCAATATTGAATTTCTTTGTGTTTCTTGTGTTTTGTTTAATGTGAGAATTCTATCAGCCTTCCCAACTATGATGAACGTTACCTGATTAGAGCTTCAGACAAAACTTTGTTTCTTCAACAGGTTGTGAGAAGGTATATTTTGGGCTCTGTAGTTGACAGTGAGAAGAATTACGTGGATGCTCTCAAAAGAATCCTGGAGGTACCTTAATCTAACCTAATATCTTTTGCATTTTATAATTTGTAAATTTGAAAAATAATCGAATCCTTAAACAATCTGTAGTATGGCTCACATAGATTTTGCTACAGATGCTTCATGCCAAATGTTTAGAGAGTTAGTGTGTGTATACTGTTACATAAGTTGTTTTTTTCTGCTTGTAGAAGACTCTTTTTTTGGTTTGCTTGTTTAAATCTATTTATGTATTTTTTTTTCCTCCACAGCAATATGAGAAGCCCCTTTCAGATATGGAACCAAAATTGTTGAGTGAAAGAAAACTCAAAATGGTCTTTTATCGAATTAAGGAAATTCTTCAGTGCCATTCAATGTTTCAAATTGCGCTGGCGAGTCGTGTGTCTGAGTGGGACTCTGTTGAAATGATTGGTGATGTCTTTGTTGCTTCAGTAAGCAAATGCATCTGAACAGATAATCTGTTTTTATTTTAGCCTTGTTATTTCATCTCCGTATCTTTCTGTCTAACTTGGCCACTTTATTCCCATATTCTCCAATGCCTGTGGCAACTGTCAGAGTATGTATGTACCGTCCTGGTAAGAAAACTTGACACCAACACATGTCTTCGGCTTGGTTGGCAAATGTGAAAAGATTGTGGGCAAAATTTTCAGGCTTTGATCAAGCTTTCAGACATTTAAATAAACAGTTTCTTTTTCTGAGAATATAGAGATTCACAAACCCACCTAGATTAAGGTGAGATTGAGGCTCAGCATCTCTTAAAAAGTAGGTAGTCATGCATAGTATGTTTGTTGGGGGTAGAAAAAAACACAGTAGGTGTTGGCCTGAATTCCTGGGTTTTAACTGAGCCTGGGGTACAGGTAAACGATTCTTTGTAAAACTCTATCCCACCCTTAATAGAAGTCTATCCAGTAAAGGACTGTTAAATTAGAGAAAATAAGTGGCCTTGGTTGATAGAAAGACATTGCTACCACTGTGAGTGTGTGGACAGAAAAGAGTGCCTACCTGCTGGTTTGAGGGCTCTGTTTTGTTGGCACCCAGCTGCTGGAAATTACCACCTTTTCCTGCCTGCTGTATGAGATCTGGGATCTGTGTCTCTGAGTGTTTTGACCCCATTTCAGTCAAAATGAAATGGTTACTAAAGATTTGCTGTTTAAAACAAACCTGTCTTGTTTTGACTGAAGCAAGTTAGGTGGTGTTAATGAGACCAGCTCTGCAGAAGAGAGGAATAAAGTTACTAAGAAGGAAATGGGCAGGAATCTTACCTTTCACATGGCTGTTTGCAGACCACACAATCTGTCTGCTTTCTTGGTAAACACTTACCAGCTGAAGGTGGGGCATGAAGGCCTTGGCACTTCACTGGTTCACCAGATCTGGAAGATAGGCAGCAGTGAGATGATCAGGGGATTCCAGCAGCCGCTTTGAATCTCAGTGGATGCCCTTTGATTGCCCATAGTCCTCAGACTCTGCCCTAGTGTCATAGCCAAGGTGAAGCTATTTCTGTAAATTTACACTTTGTAATTCACAGCTGTTACATCTGTAGGTTTCCAACCTGTCTCTTACAGGAAAATTATTTTGGGCATCACCAGTATTTCTGTAGATCCAGCACTAGGCTAGGCAAAGCCCTTTGCTCTGAGCAAGGCGAGTCCTTAACGGTCAGAGGTCTAGATAGTTATGCTTTCAGGGATCTTTTGTATTTATAGTTCAGGTTTCCCCTTTTATCTTTTCAGTTTTCTAAATCTATGGTATTGGATGCATACAGCGAATATGTAAACAACTTCAGTACAGCAGTAGGGATTCTCAAGAAAACATGTGCCACAAAACCTGCCTTTTTAGACTTCTTAAAGGTGAGTTTGTTCAATCTTAAAACAGCTGGGCATATGATATAAATAAGACAGTATAAACTATAAGTTAAGAGGAAATTTGACTGTTGATACTGTATATTGTGTGCCTTTTTATGGACTTCGGTTTTATGGGTTTGGCACAAAAAATCCCCAGAGAATTCACTTCCACTGCTGTATTTTTGGATTTCGGATTAACATGATGTTAGATCTAGGATGTATTTTGAACTGCAGAGTAGTTTTGTTGTTGTTCAGATCAGTTTATTGGTGTTTGCATGACTGTACTTGGCAAAACATTGGGATTCTTTCGTATCAGGTGAGCTTCAAGTAATAGTTCACCATCTGAGCCCTCTTCTTATTTGGAATTTATTTTACTTCTAACTTCTTTATTGTATCGTGCAGAGTAGTGTAACTAGGTTTCTATTCCACAAGAGTTTTCTAGTATTTTGAAAATCATGTTTCCAGTTTGGGGTTGAAATTGAAAGTTTTTGTGCAGAATGCATGCTACCCTGATGTATATCATGCTTCTGATGATGTGTGTGGAGAGCCTGGTACATGCAGTAGAAGTGCTGTGAATCCTTAGGGATGATACCTTACAGAGGGTACACAAAATCTGTTGCAAGGCTTTTAGGCTGTCTGTGACACTGCTGAGAGCCTGGAAGCTCTGTGTGTCCCGTTCCCTGAGAGTCCTGGATTGAGTTGTGCCTCTGAGCTGTCACCCTGTCAGATCTGTTGCAGTGGTCCACCGAACACTGAAATTGGGTGCCCTTGGCAAACTAGTGAAGCTCTTAGCTTGCCTAGAGGGGGGTGGCAGGGGGGCTGATTCCTAATTTGTCTTCAGATCTTAAAATTAACTAACAACTGTTTGGAGATTGGCCAGCACTACACAGGATTATACTGTGGAAGCCTTCGGCACCATGAAGATCAGACTCTTTAGTGAGCATATAGTCACTTCATACCTTTCACACTGTTAAAAGCCTGTTGTTCCAATAGAGGTATAACTTACACCTCTCATCACTGCTTGTCAGTGCCGGCACGGGTGCTGCTCAGAGCTGGGGACTCACAGCCGAGCTCTGAGGACAGAAGACATTGATGTACCTTCCTTTTTTTGTTTGCCCACCAGCAATGAAGACCAGAATCTTCACTACTGCTATTTGGGCAAAAAAAAAAGTGTTTGTGGAGATAAGTATGAAACAAATTATTGTGAAGCTGATAATTGTAGCAATAAATAGCAATTTAAAAGCAACACCAATTTAATGTTGTTTGGGTTTGCCTTGTTTTTAATATGGAGTATTTCCTCTACTCTCCTTATTTTGGGTCAGCTGTGATTCTGGCCAAAATATTTCCAAATGTTGAAATGTCTTATACAAACAGGGCTTTTCTGCACATGCAAATGAAATTTGTCTGGTTTTATCTGCCAATCCTGATAACCAAAATAATGGCTTCTTATGTGGTTTTTTTTTCCCAAACATAAATCAATGTTCTTTTCCTCAGTTTCTTTTAAAAAAGAAAATGAAAATGTCTTTTTATTTGCATAGCACTGAGATTATGATGTTTTCCTTAGATTTCCTCTTAAAAACATGTAGGTAGAGATTTATAGTCTCTTAGCCCCAAGAAACAGAGCAGCAATAGTAAATTACAGACTATAAATCAAGAGATCACTTACATTTTTCAAATTTAAGACCTTGAACAAGTACATTCCCTTTGTTGTGCTTGAAGTTGAGCAGACGTTTCAGTGCACTACTTATGTAAAAAGCATGAATGTGTTCTATCAATATATACATCAGTGCTGCATAGCTGGTGCAGCTTTATCCCAGCTGTATGTATTTGAGGAGATTTCAGTTCAGTGACATGCCAGTGATTTTTTTAATAAAGATTTAATATTTTAAAATGAAATCTTTATAGTAAATGGAATCTTTACAGTACCACTGTTATAATTAATGTAAATGGTGTAGAAGAATTTTCTTCTGTAACTTTCATTCTGTTACTGATGGAAATATGCTCACAGTAGTAAACTGTGGCTTTCTTGCATTGCAGCAGTGCCAGGAGTCAAGCCCTGATCGAATTACACTGTATGGTTTAATGATGAAACCTATCCAGCGCTTTCCACAGTTCATTCTACTGTTGCAGGTAAATAGTGTTTACCAAAGGGAAGCTCTCGTTGCATTCTTATGTGGTTTGCTTGTGGGATTGTGTGGTAGCTGTCTTCTGCTGGAGGAGCTCGCTGCAGTGGAAGTGACCGCTGCATCATGGGGAAATAACAAAGAATGAACTCCAGTGCATCAGAAGGTGTTGATCTCATAGTCTGATCGCAGGGACAGGCAGTAAATACACTGCAGGAAAATCTTAGTAAACTAGATTTACTCTAGATTACTTGCTAGGTTAGATTTAGCTTGTAACTCACTTTGCAGTAAAGCTGTAGTTCAAATGTGCTGCTTGTCCATATCAGTTTGTTAGCTAATAACACTTCAAAACACCACTAGGAACTTTGTGGCATTGCTTTCCGTTTAAGAAAAATACAAGAGGATATAATTTATGCCTTGGATAGTTCAGAATATATGTGGGATGTAAAACACAAGCACACTCTCTCCCTGACTACATGGCTCACGGACCTGCTGGAGTGTGTTGCAGCTTCCTTCAGACCTGCAGCACCTTGTTTTCCTTCCCATGGAAACTGGGGATTTGTTATGGAGTCCTCGGGTCTCATCTGAACAGGCAGTGGAGCTGCAGGAAGAGCACAGTTCCACAGTGTAGACCTGCTCCAGACCAACTTTTGTGCTGTTTGTAACTCCTTCCAGACCGTGGCAGGTCTGTCCCAGTGAGTGCTATGAGTTAGTGTTTTGCAGGTGCCACCGAGGAGGACAGGCTGTAGGATACAGGTCCAGGAATTGCTGTGGGAGAAGGAGCAGAGGTAGTTGTGGTGGGAGCGTGGGGGTAGGAAGCCACGGCGAGAGTTTTTGAGGTAGCAGAAGAGATGGAGTTTATTGTGGCAGGAAGCCGTAGTGAATATGTAGGGATTTTTAAGTACTGTGGGAAAGGAGAAAAAATTCAAATTGTTCCTACTATATGCCTACAAAAGGGAAAGCCTTTGAGAAGCTGTCATGACCTCCATTAAGTAAGTAATGTCTCCTACTTTGGGATGAGCATGCTGTCAGTATTTTAGTGAGGAATAATAATAGTAATAAAGATAATACAGAATTATGACAGTAAATATCAGAAAATTTTAATTTTAAATCATTGTTTATGGACACCTACATATTATGCTGTAATATTGATTTTCAAATTGCATTTAATATTATGTGCACCTTTTAAATTTATATTTACATTTGCAGTTTTTAGAGTTTTTTTTTTCAAGTTCCTTCTCTGTACTTTCATCCTGTAAATAAGCTGTTGTGACCCCATTCAGTATCTTTTTTAAGAACCATTAAGATATTCAGGAAAGTAAGCAATGTGCTGTCTGAATATTCATTAGGTGTTCATTGGTCTTATTCTTTAGTAGTACTCAGGTAAAGTATGTAGTCGTAAATTTACATCCTGTAATCTTTTTGAACTTGATTTTGAAATTAAATCTGATTTTTGTTTTGTTTTATCACTTCTCCTCAGGATATGTTGAAGAACACTAATAAAGGACATCCTGACAGATTACCTCTACAGATGGCTCTTACAGAGCTTGAAACGCTGGCGGAGAAGTTAAACGAGAGGAAAAGGGATGCAGATCAGCGCTGTGAAATAAAACAAATAGCAAAAGCAATGAATGAACGTTATCTGAACAAGGTTAGGAAAGTAGGAATGTATGATGGAAGAGTTAGTTTCTGGGCCTTGAGCAGTCTCTAAAACAGACACCAAAGAGTCACCGATGTTTTTATCTGTAGAGCTCAACAACATGGGGTCATTCTAGTGGTAGGTGTGAGATGTGACCTACCTCCCTTAAAGAACAGGCTCACTGGTTAAAGCACTGTGTGCTGGAGCGGGCAACATGCTTAAATAGCAGCAGCAGCATTCGTGTTCTGTGGCAGTGTAGGAAATAATGCTGTATAGTAAAGTCTCATGCACATCTTCTGCATGGGAAAATTCAACTTTTAATTTATCCTAGAAACGAGGAATTACTCCTGTATAAAGGAAGGAACTAGTTCCTCATGTTGCAGTGCTTCCAACTGTGGAGCAGTTCAAGATGTGCTATTCAATGTGTCCAACATCTTCTTTGTTTTAAGGAACATCCCAGTCTATTTCATTAATGCGTTTGGATCATACAGTAGAAATGTCTTTAAAGAACTGTAGAATACATTCAGTAGGAAGGAAGGAATACTCTTCTTAATTTGAGTTTGTTAGTAGCTGTATATACTGTGGATATATGTATGCTTGTCTTATTTGCATCGTAAGTGGTTCCTCCTTTCCCATGAGATGGGGCATAAATACTTCAGTTATTGCTTTTGTGAAGTTACAGATGATTATACTTTGGACTCATTCTGGGATGGAGTGATGGGGACATGCTGAAGGAGTGCAAGGAGTGGGGTTTTTTTGTGATGCATAAAAGCATAGTTTTTAGGGAAATAGTAGTCAACCACAACATACTTGTTTTAAACTGTTTATCAGAAATGGGTTACTGAATTTATTGTCATACTGGAACAATATTTCCATTCTAAGTGCATTAGAAGATGGATTCAGGCATTTTACTTTCTTTTCTAGTTCTCATACTCCTGCTATTGAAGCAGCTACCAATCATCTACAAATAGCTGAAGGAGTTCCAGACACAGAACATGCTTTTTAAGAGCTGGTCCAGGTTTCCTTTTGTCAGTTGACATCAACTGTAAAATCTTGTATGTTATGCACCGGCAGGATGAATCGATATATATGTGGATAGTCACTCCAAATCACATAGGGCACTGCGTGCCTTGTGCGTTAATATTTGCACATACAGTTTTGGAGCAATGCCAGGCAGGGTGAAACAGGCGGCGGAGGTGGGTGGATAGGAAAGGAGCGCGTTATGGACCATTTTGTTCTCTTGGCCACGGCGGAGGTGCGTTTGACCTGTGAGGGGTTGATGCCTGCTTGCACAACAGTGCTGATCCTCAGCCCTTGAAGGCAAACGGCAGGAGCAACTTACACGCCATGAATCTCTTGCACGTATTACCATCTTCTCCGCCATCTGTGGCAACCTACTGGGCACACTCCTCAGCTAGCTGTGTGAGCCCAGGTGGACAGAGCAGGCGGGAGCACTCCTCCTCCTCCCGCCCCGACCTCCCCGTGCTGGAACCATGCGTGGCGCTTAAATGGGCTGCGAAAGAAGGGATGAGGGAAGGAAACCTCAGAAATTGCGGAAGCTATCAGGTTTTTTTGCTAGGGGACCTTTATCAGTGTGCTTCCACTTTCCGAGCAATTACATTCCATATTTAAGACCAAAAACCCCTGCAGGCCATAATGGTAGCAGAAGTTACTGTTTCTCTAAATGAAAAGCAGATTAGTAAAGAGGCTTCATTCACTTGGCAAATCCAGCTGCAAACACTTGTACTAGGATGGCAAGTGATAACCTGTTGTATTTTCTTTCATTTTTTGCACCAGATGTTAGATGTACCATGTATAATATACAATGTTGATTGTTTTTAAAATCTAGCTACTCAGCAATGGAAACAGATACCTCATACGGACTGATGATATGGTTGAGACGGTTTACAATGACAAAGGAGAAATTATCAAAACCAAAGAACGACGACTTTTCATGTTAAATGATGTGCTGATGTGTGCAACAGTAAATATTCGGTAAGACTTGCTTCATATTTTTTAAATGATCATTCAAGCTCCAGCTGGAAAAAATTACACTGAAACTTTTTTTATTGTTTTTACTATGGCTTACAATTTCTAGTAGTCATAATAAATGGATAACTACCTTTGTTACAGTCCTCTAAATTGCCTGCTGATGTTTGGAAGGTCTAGAGTAAATCTGTAAGAAAATTCTATCAGCTGGAGATTACAGATAGAAATGCTCTGTGGTTATTGCTGTGTATTAGTGTTTAGCGGAGCACAGGCATGCCAAGGTAGGATTTTTTTCTCTCCCTTAAATTCATACTGTCACACACACAAAAATCTGTAACTTGACACGATTTGCAAATTGTAAAAAAACACAAAACACAAAGCTAATTCATGTAGCCACAACAAACCTGGAACTCACTAACAAAGTTCCAGTTGGGGAAGGGTTTTTATCTCTGAGACCAAACAATGAAGTATTAATGCTGAGATGCTTTGAAGAAAGCATTTTTTCATAGTGCCTTCTATGTTTTATTTGGCTGTAATTATTACTGTTACTATACCTCTGTATATGCCAAGGTCACACTCACATTCAAATGTTGCTTGTATCATAAATTGCTTTATGCGATGGTACATTCTGACAGAGAAAATGTGGACCATTAAAATCTTCCAAGAACAGCTTTTCTTAAGCATAATATGAGTTGATATCTTAGTTTATTACTAAAGTGTGAATACAGTACATATTTTTGTAATTGTGTGAATGCTTGCTCTCATGTTAGTGAGTGAGAAGTGCCATGTAATAACTGCACTTCAGAAAATTAATAAGCTGATGTCAATTATCCTGCGATTCTTTTCCTTTACAAATTCTTCGGTTCTTATTAACACTTGGATATTTTCTCATGGTTGTTTGCAAGAAAATTGCTTTTAACCATTCATACTTTATCTTCTTCTATACCATCATTGTCTTGGATTTTCTGTATTTGTCCCCTGAAATGGCAATGTGCGGTCTGTTTTCATCTTCCATGTGAAAAGTTCATGATTATGCCAAGTCTCTGGGTTCATTATTTTGTCAACAGTTCTGGTTATCACAGCACTGTTGTTCCCGTGGGCATTAACTGGTTCTGAGCAACCTTCTTTGAGATGGTAGTTGGGCATACATGTGTCATGGGGGTTTGCTAACTCTGAAAAAGTTTCATTGTGGTTTTCTCTAGCAGTTAAGGTTTACTTTCCAACCCACTTATTTGTATAACAGTGGGTTTTTTAGAATAGTTGACTGCACTTTTAGCTTTATTCACTAGCAAAAAAAAAGGTTTGTGACTTTTTGGGGTGTGTTCAGTGGTGGGTGCGTCCACCTGCAAGCTGTGTGTGTGTATTTGGGATTCCTCCATGATTTCATGGACCTCTCTTAGATTTTTACTGCAGAAGGAACTACCTTTGTCATGAAAAATATAGTTAGGGACTAAAGGAAATCATCTGCCAGATTTTACATGACACCTGTATCCAGTCCAGAAGTTTTTGTTCAAAATAAGTGTCCCGGTTTCAGCTGGAATAAAGTTAATTTTCTTCCTAGTTGCTGGTATAGTGCTGTGTTTTGGATTTAGGATGAGAATAACGTTGATAACACACTGATGTTTTAGTTGCTGCTAAGCAGTGTTTATACTAAGTCAAGGACTTTTCAGCTTCTCATACTGCCCTGCCAGTGGAGGCTGGAGGGGCACAAAAATCTGGGAGGGGACACAGCCAGGAAAGCTGACCCAAATGAGCCAAAGGGATATTCCATACCATCTGACATCATGCCCAGTATATAAACGGGGATAGTTGGCAGGGCGACACCATGGCTTGGGGACTGGCTGGGCATTAGTCAGCAGGTGGTGAGCAATTGTATTGTGCGTTGCTTGTTTTGTATATTCTATTATTATTATTGTTACTACTATTATTATTATTTTCCTTCCCTTTTCTGTCCTATTAAACTGTCTTTATCTCAAAACACAAGTTTTCCATTTTAGTTTTTTGGGGGTTTGTTTTGTTTTGTTTTGTTTTATATTTTTTTATTCTCTGCCCCATCCCCGTGGGGTGTGGGGGGCAGTGAGTGAGTGGCTGCATGGTGCTTAGTGCCCGGCTGGGGGTAAACCACGACAATAAGTGTATGCTATAGAAAGTACCACTTGCTTGTTTGGCTCACACAGGATAAGCTTTATTTCTCTTCATTTTAGCTGTATAGAAGTGAGGCATTTTACCTAAGCTAGACTTATGTTATAGCAGTGGTTTTCAAGATGCACACCTGCAGATTTACCCTGGAGCTGTAGACTTCTTCAGGAGCTTTACAAGTACACGTAGCTGCGCAGTGTGGTTTCTTAACCACCTTTTGTCCAACCTTTACAGAAACAGATGTCCCAGGAGCCTGGGGACCATTGGTTCCAGACCAATTTTCTATAACTGGCAAAAGGCACGTATTTGTACAGAGTACATGACCCTCAGAAGGTCTTTTTTTCACATGTCGTCTAGATGACCGGCTCGAACCAGAGACCTAACTTTTAAGCAGCAGGTGGACAGGATGAATACTATCCCTAGCGACTGAACAGCTGTGTCCTGCCTAGTCTTGTTTTCTTTCTTCTGAACTAGATCAAGAGTTGATAAATATTTACTTAAGCTGTGGCACTTGTGGTTTTTGTTCATACTTGCCTCTTCATTGAAACAAAAATATGACTGTGTTGCGAATAGGTAGCTGACTAGCTAACATCAGCCTTCAGGTACTGTTCCCAGTAAATGCATTTTGCTGTTTTCTCCCAAGCATTTAACTCCTGTATTTCAGTCATGCTTTCTGTGAAATAAACCTTTTTTGTTCACTTTAACATATCTTTTGTCCTTTTTAATAAATGTTTATTATATATGCTTGAATGTGAATAAGGGAATGGAGGAAACAAAGGAAAAGGAGTATTAATGCCATTTCTATTCCAGGTGAGCTTCCTCAGCATGCTCTTTCCTCTGAAATGCCTGTTGTGATATACACTTCCTTTAGCAGCAGCTCGTGGGAGCGCTCTCAGAAGCCACAGCAGTTGCAAAGGTCTGCTGTAAAGAACGTCCTGGGCTGTGGGGCTCAGCAGAAACGTTAGCTTGTCAGTCCTTGGGAGGTTACGTTGCCCTTCCTGCTGCTGGTAGTCATTCAAAGGTCCCATCATCCATACTTCCCTAAACGTAGCAGTTACTTCTTTTGAGCACCGTTTCAAAAGAATTAGGAAAATATGGAGCCAAAGTATCGTCCTAAGCACGTGTATTAGGATGTCAAAATGCACATTGATCTTAAAAGATGGTCATTTATGTTTTGTTATAGAAATGTAGGGACTGTTGTTGGCAGTCCTATGCTGTTTGTAAACAAGATTATCTGCACCTGCATAGCTGCTCTTTTCACTCCGGGAAAGGTCAGTCACAAAAGTCAGCCTGATGCATGTATTTGTTTCAAGTTGTGCACGGTACTCAGACTGATAAACAGCAGATTTTAGAAGCTAAAATAGTAAATAGGATGCCTTGAAACATAGTTGCTTGTCACAGCAATAATTTGTGCATCTTCCAGCTCTTCCTATGAAAGCAGTGGCACCATGACAACTGGCCAGAGGTATTTATTGAAGTGGAGCGTACCGCTGGGACAAGTGGAAGTCATAGAGTATGGCAGCAGTGAGGGCCAAGGAGAGAACTGCAGGTTTCCACCCCAGCACTCTGCTGAAAATGTCGTCATTAACTCTAAGCCAAGTAAGTGATGGGAGTTACTGACTTTACAGACTTTTTTGTTAAAACCCATATTTTATTTCAGTGGGCTACTGAGAGCAAAGGATAGCATTTTGTGCATGAAGACTTCTGTAACATGAACAGTAATACAACATCTTTCTTTGGAAACTGAGAATCCATAAAGTGATAGCCAGTCTCCTGCCTTGCAACATGAATTACTTCTGTTTGTCCTAATTTAGAGTTTTACGCATGAACGCATAAAGAGTTTTAAAGCATGAATGTGTGTGGGCACGCAAAAAGGTTGTTTTGGTGTGGTGTGCCATCTGTCCCATGGTAGCTGTTAGTGCATATGTTCTTTATCCCATAGTTAAAGCAAGGAAGTTCCTCTCAATAAAAATGACCAGCCACCCTGTTGCTGTGGAGTAAGAGTCTGGACACAAGTGGTTGCTGCAGGGTAGGTTACTTCTCTCAGTATCCTACCCTTCAAACATAGTAACAAGTGCTTCAGAAACAAACTTCAATTTTAGTTTTAATGAATGTTTTTGAAACAATATGCCAATAGGTAATTTCCTCCTAGCCTGTCTCCAAAAATGACCTCAAGCTCTGAAGCTTGCACGTTCTTTCTCTGCTTGTTAATCCCTCCTGCAAGCCTGCCAACTACCCTCAAGAGATGTATGAATTTCAAGAGTTTACTCAGTAGCAAGCCTTTCATATACATTGAGTTATTTTTATATCCTATATTTTGCCTAAACACTGTATTTTTAAGTGCGTTTAATACGTCTAGATTGTGATCCCTATTAATGGACTATAATTTACACAAATTTCAGTGCTACCTCTAGGCATTATTTCATGCTACATTTATTTAATATTGCACCCTTGGCCTCATGAATTTTCCCACAGTTGTGCTGTAAGGAGGCATAAATGTTACACTTCAGAATGGTCTGAGGTACAGCTACAGCATTTAATACCCCCCATATTCTCCAGCACGGTTATTGTCAGGTCTTCTTGCTCCTCCCTTTGTACATAGCCACAGAAAATTTTTATAGGTACTTACATCTCAATTTCAAGGATGACTTCAAACTCCTTTTAAGCATTAATGGGCTACTTCGACAATGAGATTAAAGCTCTTATATTATCATTTACCAGCTGCTGTATGCATGACCCTGAGAGGAGTGTATATAAGGAAGTGTACTACTTAGAACTGGGAGTCCCTCTCATAGGTTAGTATGGGAGGAACAGCTTGTTGAATATTCCTACTGCGACTTTGTGCAGCAGCTTTACAGCCGATCAGATCAAATCCTAGCCTTGTCAGCAAGATCAGATGGGGAAGTGGAGCATCAGGGGAGAAAGAAAAACTCACCCAAACAGTCCTGTAGAACCTACTTGAACCTCTTGGCTTTGAGGTTTCTCAGCTTTGTGATGTTTGGTGACAATATCACAAAAAAATGAAATTACTTTGTACATCATTTGTAGTCTCAACCTTCAGGTTAAGTGGTACTCAATAGGTGAAAGATGAGCTGAACTAATTGTTCTCTTAGTAAGCTCTAATCGATGTATTAATTCAGTCTTCTCCTAATAAAAGGAATCAAAAGATAAGAATTAAAAAGGATATGAAGGATACTGGCTATACAAATGAATAAATCTTCCCTCAGCTTTAATCAAACATTTCTGCCAAATGATCTAAGTTGAATATAACCAATTATGAAAGAGGAAGTGCATAGCCTTACTGTTTGCATATACTGCTATGTCTGTGCTAGCTGTTACTCTGAATGCAGACTTGTCCATATTGGCCTGTATAGACAAGTTTGAATACACACTTGTGTTAGTTATTCCGTAGAGTTGCCCCTTAGTTCCAGTTGTCTTGGCTGCTAAAGATTACAGCAGCTTAGAAAGTACGGCCTGCCTGCAGAGGGAAAGGACTTGTAAGGCTTTGTGTAATGGTTCGCTGTTGCTTGTTTATTTGCACCCACCAAGATGCTGCACTTTATAGTTGATGATGACCCAGTCTTTATCATGGTACTATTGCATCGTTGGTGAGACCGTTGGGTATTTACCACAAATTGCAGAGCACTACCAGCAAAATACTGTCATTCTCTGCCTGAAACTGCATTACTTCACAGTCATCATAACATAACTTTATGTTTCCCTCTGTTTTCAAAGTATACCAGGGAACTGCTGTGGTGAAATCCCAGTGCCTTCATAGTATGTGGTTTTAATAACATCTAATGATCAAGAACAATTTGGGATGCTGCAGGCAAAGTCCTGCTTCCATGACATAGAACCATGTCTCAGACCTCATTTGCAGCTCTCATTTCCAGTTGGTGGGAACTGGAGAGAGAAAGAATAATGATGATTCTGTGTAAAAGCATTAACTAGTAGGGGGGTCACCTCTTCCATTTCTGGAGGACTAAGAAAAGTTGGTTTGTATCTGCAGCACGCCAGGTTAAAGTACTTGACCTCTGTAAGGTTGGTATTCTCACATTACTGCTGTGATTAGCAAGGATTCTTGATGGATTCTGGCTGTGTCCTTGTGAGGATTACTGGTTATTAGTTACATTTCTTTTATGAGGGCATTTTTTACTCTACCAAAATCCTTTTTATGAGGAGGCAACTCGCTATTTATTATTGGCTAAATGCAATTGGTGCTTTCAGCTGCAAGAAAAGATAGCATAGTTTAAAGATGCAAACTTTACTTTGGGTGCTACAGAGAAGTTAATAGCTGAGTTTTGAATTCTTCTCATACAGGCTGTAATACACAACTGCTGAAAGGTTGAAAGGTTTTATGAGTTCGTATAAATCAAGAGTATGCTTTAGTACTGTTCTAAGGTGGAAAGTAAGGGCTGCATGAACTTGGTTTTCACTTGGCAAAATCATCAGTTTGCAGTCTTCTACCCAGTTCTGCTTTGCATACCAGTCTTTTGTCTCTGAATTCTAGAGGAGAACATCTTTAGCAGTTGTTAGGTTCATATCTTTTTTTTTTTTTTTTTTAAGCCCTTTGGCTTTTGGCAGTGGAAACTTTATTGCCTGAGGGTGTTGGGGGGAAAGCAGGAAAATTTTCCTACAGTGTATTCTGCTATGCTGCTTCTGTCCTTGATGTGCTTTTGCCTTATTCCTGTTGTTCTCCCCTAGTACCAAAAGTAGACTATGAGTTTTTAGTTACAGATATGGAGAAGGTGGAGTCCTTTATTTGTATGGTTCTGTTTCCTAGTGGAGTGCAATTATAACTTGTGTTTGCTTCCTGTAATGATATTTAAAGCAGATATTTCACATTCTCAGCCTTCAGGAAAAAATAGCATGTTTATCAGATTGCATTTCTCTCAGCAAATCAGGTAAAGTTCTATTTCATGTATTAGAGTTAGTCTTACTTCAAGGTCTGTGAGTATGAGTCTCTGGCATCCCAACTGGATGATTCCTGTGGAAGTAGTTATCTTAACCCTCTGTGCCCAAGGTGCCTGATGTGTTCATTTTCTTCTGGAGAACCATTTGCAGAAAGATGCAAGATAACGTTTTTCTGTAGTAAATCCACGTATTGTTTCTGATAGGCTATTGCTGCTGTTCTCTCTTTCCCAACTGATCCATGTGCAGAAGCACACACACATTCATAATACGAAAAAGTTGAATTTAATATAGGAAAAGAGGAATATTTTCAGCATGAACAGGAAGTTGTATATTCTTGGTTTTGATTTACTTGTGCTGGAAGAATTGTGTGATGGAGTTCAGTAAGAGCTGTTTAAAGCATGTTTTAGGTGGTTATGGGAGCATTTGACTTGATTCTATGGTAACATATAAAAACTACTATAATGGTAGGTGAGGTTGAGAAGTAGAAAGTCCTTTAGGAGGGCCTGTAGCGATAGGACAAGGGATAATGGTTTTAAACTAAAAGAGGGTAGATTCAGACTAGATATAAAGAAGAAATATTTTACAATGAGGGTGGTGAAACCATGGAACAGGTTGCCCAGAGTGGTGATAGATGCCCCATCCCTGGAAACATTCAAGGTCAGTTTGGACGGGGCTCTGAGCAACCTGATCGAGTTGAAGATGTCCCTGCTTATTGCAGGGGAGTTGGACTAGATGACCTTTAAAGGTCCCTTCCAACCCAAACCACTCTGTGATTCTATGAAACAGGAACTGTGATTCAAGACCGAAAAAGAACTTAGCAAAAGTATTATGTAATATGGGGGAATGACCCTAGGTTATAAATGGTAGAAAAGCTCAAAAGGAGACACTGTCCTTAATTATATGTCTTTAGTAAATTCTCTTCTTCCACACAGTTGTGTTGATACATGCATTGATTTCACCTCCTCCGTCTGTCTGTGAACTACTGAAAGTAATGGATTCAGCGTTCACATCTGGGATATTGGTTTGGTTTGGTTTTGTTTTCCTTTCTTTTTCTCTTTTGTTTTTTTCCAAGATACCTATAGGTAACCTGTTTGTTATGGACCCAGGGAAATTAACATCAAGCTTAAGGGCTCCTGAATTTTAGTGTTTGCTCTGTTGTGGGCTTGGTTTTAAGTTTGTGGGTGTCTTGCTACTTCTGTACCTCACTTTCCTCACCTATAAAATATGCTGTGGTCTGGGTAGGAGCCCTAGGCACTCAGAGGACCTCAGACATCTAATGTGTCCAGAGGGGTCTAATGGGGGCCACAGATCACTTCAAACATGCCCACAGATAAATTGGTATCTTTGATAATCATGTTATCTCACAGAGGAATTGAGAGAGTAATCACTGACTATTCAAGTACTACATTATTGCTAACTTTTTTTTTAGTGACTTTTCTGTCTTTATTTGTTATTTTAGATGCTGTAAGCATCTAACATAATTAACACATTTGTTCTGATGTTATCTTTTTAGCTAATATATGCTGCTTTATCCTGAATTATCTTTTAGTAGTTGAAAGGATTTATCTGCTGGCTATTTCCTTGTTTTTTGGTCTATTAGAGATTATTTTTTCGTTTCCTTTTGAGGAAGTTTACTGCATAGCTATATACAAGTGAATTATTCAGTCAAAATGGGTAAGAAGTTGGACTGAATTCATGGAAAGAGGACACCAAGAAAGTTAAAATGCTACCTGTACTCTTCTGATAAAAAAGAGGATGGGGGAAAGAGCAATGAATACAACTTGGTTTTTAATATGTCATATATAAAATACAAAAAGTATAGTTAAAGGCAAATCTGTGACTTACCAAAATGTACTTAGATTCCCCTCTAGAAGAATCAGAAGTCAACCTTCACTTGCAAGTCATCCATCTATACATAAAATCACTGAAAATACAGGTATTTCACTGCTCTTTAAATGGGAATATAGGAGCAAAGGTCAAATATACTGGCCAGAGTTTCAGTTTCTCAGACTCCTGACACTTGTTATTACAAGTTTGCAGCACTTTAGGCGAACTGTTGATGGGTCATGAAGTGTGGTTTCTGTGCCAAGACAAAATGTGTTTGGTGCTGCTGTGACAGCCACTACCCCAAGTTGTCTGTTCTCTGGTTCCCAAGAATGAAAAGGGTGAGCTGTAAAAGTTTTTCACAGCAATTTTATTCAAGAAGACCAGACTACAGAGACTCTGTAGAAGCAAAGGGAGAGGGCTAAGCATCCTGCCGTTCCTGGGTGGGAAACCAGTGCCTGTCAACAGTTTTCTGCTGATCATGTTGATTAGGAGCCATATACAACATAGCCTATTACTTAAGTAAAGAACCATTTAATTTGAGCCATATGGCTAAAGGCTGAACGAGAAAATGAGCAAGACTCATCTGTACTATATATCAGGCAGTGATAAGCGTAGGAGATAACAGTAAAATGAAAAAAAAAACAAGTTACCACTTTTATGTCTATGGCTGTATTTTTGTGTTATTTTTTTGTTTCACAGGTTTACAGTTGGTAACTGAGATCAAACCTCAGCACTGCTAAACCATGGCTTATCTCATTTCCTAGTCATACTTCCAGGGCTACATTTGTACTCTGTTTCTGCTCACCTGTGGTTTTGATCTCTGTGGGTTTTGTTAATTGTCAAATGTAGTAGTGACACAAAGCTGAAATGCAGACATGATTCCTCTCTTCTGAGTTTCCTTCTGCTTGATGCAGTCACTTCATGTAGGTCTCTGAGTGTTGCCAGGGAAACAGGTAGGGATGTTGGATGGGCTACAGTTTGCACTTGTGTTTCTGTTGATGTCTTGCTCAGTGGAAGGACAGCTTTTCCCAAAACCAGAAATGGTGCTGCTGTGATAGTTATTGCCATTAAAGCTGCTTTTTGCTGGTTTGTCTAATGAGAAATATAGAATTGAGGAAGGAGAAAAAAAGTCACCTTTATCATCACTTTAAGGCTGGACAGTTGTCATACAATGTCCACAGTAAGCAAGACTAAATATTAAGTGGCATATCAACTCTAGCATTTGATGATAAGGTTTTAAAAAGAATGACGTGGCATGAATTGCTAGTTGAACTAACTTTCATCTCTGTGAAATTTCTATAGAGTAATAATGTAAATCTTTATTTTAAAACTATTGAAAATAATACTCTACACTAAGGGAGATGTAATATGCTCATAAATGTAAACTATCATTGATATATGCTGTGGTGGGTTGACCCTGGCTGGACGCCAGGTGCCCACCAAAGCCACTCTATCACTCCCCCTCCTCAGCTGGACAGGGGAGAGAAAATATAACAAAGGGCTCGTGGGTCGAGATAAGGACAGGAGAGATCACTCACCCATTACTATCATGGGCAAAACAGACTTGACTTGGGGAAAATTAACTCAATTTATTACAAATCAACCAGAGTAGGGTAATGAGAAATAAAACCACATCTCAGAACACCTTCCCTCCACCTCTCCCTTCTTCCTGGGCACAGCTTCACTCCTGGATTCTCTACCAACCCCCCCCTCCAGCGGCGCAGGGGGATGGGGATGGGGTTTACGGTCAGTTCATCACACGTTATTTTCTGCCGCTTCATCCTCCTCAGGGGCATGATTCCTCACACTCTTCCCCTGCTCCAGCGTAGGGTCCCTCCCACGGGAGGCAGTCCTCCACGAACTTCTCCAACGTGGGTCCTTCCCATGGGCTGCAGTTCTTCACGAACTGCTCCAGCGTGGGTCCCTTCCCCGGGCTGCAGTCCTTCAGGCACAAACTGCTCCAGCGTGGGTCCCCCACAGGGTCACAAGTCCTGCCAGAAAACCTGCTCCAGCGTGGGCTCCTCTCTTCACGGGGCCACAGGTCCTGCCAGGAGCCTGCTCCAGCGTGGGCTTCCCACGGGGTCACAGCCTCCTTCGGGCACCCACCTGCTCCGGTTTGGGGTCCTCCCCAGGCTGCAGGTGGAGATCTGCTCCCCCGTGGACCTCCCTGGACTGCAGGGGGACAGCCTGCCTCACCAGGGTCTTCCCCACGGGCTGCAGGGGAATCTTCGCTCCGGCGCCTGGAGCACCTCCTCCTCCTCCTTCTGCACTGACCTGGGGGTCTGTGGGGTGGTTTCTCTTACATGTTCTCACTTCTCTCTCTGGCTGCAATTGCAGTTGCACAAGGGGTTTTTTTTTTTTCCCCTTCTTAAATCTGTTCTCCCAGAAGCGCTGCCACTGTCGCTGATGGGCTCGGCCTTGGCCAGCGGCCGGTCCGTCTTGGAGCCAGCTGACATTGACTCTCTCGAACACAGGGGAAGCTTCCAGCAGCTTCTCACAGAAGCCACCCCTGTAACCCCCCCGCTACCAAAACCTTGCCACACAAAGCCAATACATATGCAAACAAAAGACCAGAGATTTTAAATAAATCGAACTCCAAACAGTCTGTTAAGCTGAGCAAACCGAGTGACATTAAATAGTTCACTTGTTAAGCAGATACATGTTTCTGTCTGGTGGATTAGGTGTAGAATAAATTAGGTGTTATATATTTGTCTCACCCACTTAGGATGAGATTCTTCTCTTTGCCTTTTGTATTCATTATAGTGGTTACAGAGCTTGATGTTCACCTCCTATAAACCTTTTTCAGTGTTGCCAGGGGTCTCATCTGCATCTTGACACAGAGTAATAAAATGATGAGTAAAATAATGTTATAGGTAGTCTGCTGGGAACTCCAGCGTAAACCTGGCAGCTTGGCCAGTTTACAATCATCTGCAGACCTGTCTTGAGATCCCTGCAGTACTCTAATCGTTTGAACGCCTTCACACGTGTACTTTCACTGCCTGTTTATGTCAGTGTTTACCTGCTCACATCCAGTTTCTCTCTCACCCTTCGTGCCCATGCAGGCACAGCCCAGAGGTCCTCTGTGGCCCATCTCCCTCCTTAGGAGGGCAGGGGCTTCCAGGTCCATGCTCCCCTCAGCCTTCTGCTTTGGGACCTGTGAGAGGAAAGGGCCATGGCACCTCTTTTCTTTCACTCTAAAGTCTCTTTGCTTCCAGGGTTTTCCTTCCTTGTGGGAGCAGAGCCAGAAACAGGAGTTCCTCTGATCCGTACCTGCGGTCAGGACACAGCCCAGGAAGACACCGGACCGTTTTCCCGGCTAGTGTGATGTTGAGGAGCTGGGCTTTGGGGTCCACACTTGTCAGAGTATTGGGGCTCTGGTGTTTCTCCCTCTTGTTTCCCACTGCTTTTGCTTCCTCCTTCTTCTCTGGCACAGCACAGCTGCTTCTGTCAGCAGGAAGAATATTTATGGCATTTTATCTCTGAAATGCCCTGTGCGGTCAGGATTAGCTGGAGTTTAATATAATCCTGAAGCCACGCTCTCAGTGTATGAGCTACTTCTCACCATCTCAAGAGGCTTTGCGTTTCCTTGGTGTTCTTGCATAATTTTACTCACCAATTGTATAGCACTATGGATTTAATACCTTACTCTGTATTTGCAGTTGCAAGCTGTTGATTTTTATCTTCGCATTGCTCAAGCTGTGTGAATAAGCAGTTTTGTGGTTGGACTGTAGTTTTTGTGCAACCTGTTTCTTTGGTGTTCAGCTCTGATACAATGAGCATATAGCAAGCCAGGTCTCAGCATTCATGTAATTACCAGTTGAGAGCAAGGTATTAACATCTGACAGGGAGGTGAGGCATGTTAGAAGTACTTTGTCAGAGTTGAGACTTGGGAGCTCTGTTTCCCAGCTCTGCTCTATGTGTACTGGGTGGCATGTGGTATTTGGTTCTTTGTGATTAGGACTTGAAGATCTCCCCTGTCTTGCATGGCAGTGAGAATAAATACATTAAATAGTTTCAGAGGCTCAGGTTATCAGATTCAATAATTAAGCTCATAAAGATTACCTTTAGGTGCTTACATGATTAAAGTGTCATTAGACTGAATAATGATAATGCTCTTCATGTTGGTTGATGATGTTGATGGGTCCTGACTGTATTGGTAATTAGGCTTGCTTACCTCATGCCCGAATTTAATAGTTTGTGTTCTAGTAATCTCAGGGGGTTATCGCTTATCGCTGAATACTATGTATGAGTTTGTGCTGCTTCTTTCTGCACTAGGTTACTAAACCTAATTTAGGAATATGCTGTAAAGCTACATGAGAGTAGCTGCTCAGCTTTTCATCGATGGCTGCCAACTAAGCTCTTGTTTTCCGAGATCATTCCTGATTTCCCGTCTGCTTCAATTTCCAAACCTGGAGACTGATACCACTCTCTAAATATTTGTGTAGTTTGGACCTGAGAGTATAATGAGCTCAGGTGAGCTACAGTTAAGCTACGGTGGCTGAGAGTTTTCAGGAGCATGCAGCTATGGAGATCATGAGTTGGATTTGTGATGAAAGAGCAAACAGGGGTAAGGCAGAAAGTCTGCTTTTCTCTTATGAACTTTAAATTGACCTGTGGGCTTGTTTAGGTCTTAAACCAGGATTTTGGATTCAGAAGACTACTTTTTTTTTTTATTATTATTTTAGTGAAATTCCAATTGGCTATTAAAGTGCTCTCATAAAGGAGAAATGAGAAAACATAACCCACCCACATGCTTCTCTGGGGTGTCTATGGAAACAGGAGCAGCATGAGTGAGCAAGTGGAAAGACACAAATAGGAGGAGGGTGGTGCTGGGGGAGCTGTCAAGGGCTTTGCTTACATAACATACCTGCAGGAAGCTTGTAGTTCAGCATCTAAAAATAAAATCTCATTTGTTTTGCCACCAGCTTTAACACTCATACAGCATTTCCAGGCAGAAGGGATCAGAGGTACGGAGGTGCCTCCCTTGTGTATAGCTGGTGCTTGGATTTGTCAAGTTCTGTGCAAGAGAAGGTTTCAGTGCAGCAAGGCATCCTAATCGCTGGCCTTCCAGCGAAAGCTAGGTGTTCTGGTGCAAAGGGTTTTGTAAAGGGAAAGGGAACAATACTTAACATGGGCATCAGTATCAACTGCTAAATGAATGACAATGTTCTTGATATTCCCAAAATTCATCATCTTTGTGCCAGCTGTGTTTATCCATTGCTGAAATACATCGCTTGTATATGAAAATGCCACATAAAGGTCTCCTTTTCTACTTGCACTGAGAAAATTGGTTCCACTAGACGTCCTCAGGGAGAATGTTTTTCCTCTATTTGACAAGTTCTCTTCCCCAGAGCAACTGTAAGGCGTTTGTTGCCTGTGTTTTGCGCACCAGTGTATCTGTAGGAGCAGGATCCAGTACCGAATATAGGGGAAGAATTCCTCAACTGCAGTAATTGAATCTAGGGCCTTATTAATGGTTTCTGCTTTTCCTTCTTTAAATTAATTATCAAGATCTTCAGAGAACGGGGAAGTATTTTACTTCAGGTATAATGTTGTCTCTCAAACAGTCTCTGTTCTTGTCCTTCCTAAAGGTGGACATCTTAAACTGAGCAGTGGGATGATGTCTGCCTATTATTACTTGATGAAAAAATCAGTGAAACATTTCCAGGACAGTCAAAGTCACATTTAAAACAAAACAATTGAACAGTTCTGACTTCATTTAAGTGGTTTTAAATATATTACTGCTACGTCATCATAGTGTAACCTAAACATGTTAACAATCTCATGAAATCTGCCCAGTTTATTATGAACTGATAAAGAATTCATCTGGTATCATGATGCTTTGCTTTCCAGAACACTGTACAAGCTTCTCAGGTTTAAATGTGTAGACTTAAGTGTTGCAGAAGAGGCCTATTTTTTTTATTATTTGTTCTGAGTGCGTAATTCTATACAAGTACTAGTTTGTTATACCTTCCTCAGACACAGCAACTTTTAAAGTTACCTGCCACATATATAACTTCTCCCCCCCATCCCAGGTGATTCTTATGCTCAAGGTGAGGATTGAATCTTTTCTGAATCTTTTCCCTTCATAACAGTTGATGTTTCAGTATGCTGCCTGGATGCACACAGATGGCTCAGTGGGAGGAAACAATACAAATGCGCTCAGCCTCGAAGACCACATTGCAAATGGCAAGTCAAATTTGGGATCTACCAGCCTTTCAGAGTAGTCTGCAAATCTGGCATGTTCTTCAAGCATAACATTAATTTCGTGTTAGCCCTCAATAATGCTGGAGCTATAGTCAGGAACATAGCTTTTCTCAGTTTTGGTTGTGGTTTTCACATGTGAGCATTCCTGAGCTTCTATTTTGTGTAGCACATAGTCTGACTTCAGGGCCCTGCATCTCTCAGAAGCAAAGTAATCTTTCTAAGGACCCTGAATTTCCATGACGGATCGGTTCTCACTTCATCAATATGGCTTTTTCCAAAGCAATTTATATTGATGTATTGTGGGTTTGAACCATGTGGGGAGAAGGTCATTACTGTAGTCATACTCAAGGCAGATCTTGTCAAGATTAGTTACTTTGCAGTGAAAGAGATACCCAGGAGTGTATCTATTAACAGTCTTTGGCTTTAACATGATATACAATACATAAATGTTTGCAAAAATAGTTGCAATATTGAGAGTATGCTGAATGAGGCTTTTATTTTATTTGCATGCCATTTGGATTTATGTAATAATATTACTTGGAAAAAATCTTCCTAGCTGGGAATAAACAGGAGTTTAGCATGGGAAGGGACCACCTAAGCCATTATGTTTGCTTACCCAGGAATAGGTGTTTAAGTTACGGGTGACTCCATCTACTCTAGGCATTGTAACACTTTATTTTTCCCCTTTAGCAGCATAAATCTGTGATAAATTAGTAATTCAGAAGTGAGAATCAGAGCACACAGCAAAAGCTACTGGAAAAACGTGTACAAGTAACAACTCACCACAGTAAATAAATGTGTCCCTTAGTAATTGTTTGAGAGGAAGAATAGGGCGTGATTAGTTCAGGATTACAATATCCAATATGCTTGTGGTGCCCATGAGAATTGAAAATCAGAGGAACTGGATAGACGACTATCCCAAGTGAGCAGCTGCTCTGCCAGCTCACATTAAAGCAGCTGCTGCTGTGCTGGCTGTGCAGGGAAAGAGCTGCAGCAACCTGCTGCCAGGGGTGGGAATTCTCCCGCTCTGCCCACACCCCAGCACTAGCACACAGACACTTCTTTTGCATGTGTATATTTATGCACGACCTTCCAAATGATAATTTTGCCCGCGCCAAGTTAAACTGACTTTAACCACACCCAGGGAGTTTCCTGCAGGCTTTGAAAATGGCTAGATGTAAATGGGCCAAAATTGCTTCTGTTTCAATTATAAGAATTACTTCAAGCCAGGCAAAACTGCTGAATTTAAAGCTGTAGTGCTGAGAGTAACACTGGGAAACAAGCAGGTAAAATAAGCGTTTAGCGTTATACTCAAAAGTATCTCCACTAAGGAGCAATCTTTACAAAAAGCAGACTCTTCTTACCCCAGTTTTACATAGCAGCAAAAATAAATTTAACCTCCTTTCCTCCCTCTAAAGCAAGTGGCATTTTTGTTTTCTTTTTTAACCTTGAATATATTTCATAATAATGCTGAGCAAGGAATTAGGTATTTTGCATGAATTACTGGTTGTTGGCAGTAAACCTGCCTGTTGCAGGGAGGCATGAATTCTCTGGTAAAATCTTAGCAACAAAGGAGTTGATGAAAAGAATTCCTGCTAACTTACATGTGGCCAAGATTTCACCCTTGATCTGTAGGTGGAATGCAAAAAACGTTGCCTCCGAAGCCGTGTATGTGGTTATCGGTTACAGCGTGTTGCCTTCTCTCCTGCCTGGGCACACCATCCTCTGTAACACGTAGGACGTGTAGAGCTGGGGAGAACCTTCTCTAAACTCATGGAGGGTTTTTTTTCACATTGGAAAAATAAGTTGTTTTGGAGCTTGATAATTAGCAAGAATGGCTTAGAAACGGGAAGGAAATGGCTTTATCATTTGTGAAACATTTCAAAGTACAAGAAGAAACCAGCCATGTATCTGCTTTGGAGTGAAGCCAGGAGTTTTTTCAGTGCTTTCTATGGAAAAAAGAAAGACTGAACACCCACCCCAAAATAGCTGGCAATTGAATGGTCAGGGAACATGCGTGGGCTGAAGCAGCCAGTCCTTGGCTGTGAACTGAGAAAGGCATCTGATGAACAAAGTAGTGTACCCCCCACCTCCTTCACCCTGGAAAAACCCTCTGTCAGACAATTCTCAGCCAGATCAACTGGTAGTCAACATTTTGTTAACCACTGAGAAGCTAATCCTATTTTAAAAGACATAGTGGCTAACCCTTACAGGACCCAGTTCAGAGATGAAGTTGCTATAACTTGTAACTCGTTATCCAGACACAAACCAAGTGGTCAGTTCTCAGAGAACTCTATTCTGATGAGTCCATCATTGCTGATCTCTGAAGCCCAGTTACTTTTCTGTGTTCCAGTTTGTGCCCACAAAGGACCTCCATGAAAGAATGTTATTAGCCGTGGCTATTGATCTAGCCCTTGACCGACTATTAAAATTTCTTCTTAATTTGGCTGTTTGTCTTTCCTAGAACATCAGAGGATGGAAGCGGGTTCTCTTTAATTATTTATCAATTTGCTTTTTGGCTTCCTTTCCTGTGCTAAGAACGTGGTCTTTAATGAATGAGCCTAAAATGACTTCTGTTTGGTTGTTCTGTGTGACAGAATTTTGGATGCCATGTTAGTTTGTTTGCTTAGACACTTATTGCATCCTTTGTATCTTGACTTATTAAAAGCTTATAAAATATGCATGGTGCAGACAAAATAGACTCAGGTGACACTTACTGAATGAAATTCAAGATTTATGCCTTATTCTCAAGACTGGAACAAGGATATTTCTAAGTATTCGAAGCTCCAGGAAGAGGTTTGTAGAGGACAGCTCTGTTCAGGCAGGGTGGATGTATATACTGCACAGGGCAAGTCCATCTGTATAAGTAGTTAAAGCTTTCTTTATGGCCTCAGTTGAAGACTGTGGCATAAAGTCCTGTAGCATCTAAGAGTGGCCTGAATGCTTGCTGCTATGTGTTGCAGGTTAGCGTCCATTCTCCGACCTGCTTTCAATAATAAAATGAAATATCTGATAACTGTCTTTATGAAGCTGCAAAGAGTGATCCTGGCTCTTAAAACTTAAAAATAATGTAATTCACTTGAGTGAAAATATCCATCTTATACAAGGGAATCCTTGCAAACTTTCAGCTTTTCACAGCCTAGTAGTTGCAAATTTTCTCTTGGTTTGAACCCACAAGGATAAAATTCAGCAATATTTGTACTATGTTTTTCAGTGCAGCAGTTTGGTTTGTTTAGTAGTAGAGTTTATAAATGACAGGTAAGTGAATGGACTTCTGCCAAAAACTCAACTTAACTGCCAATTACTTCTAATCAGTCTAAATTTTGTTTTGCAGAAGTTGTCTTTTTGTTACAGAAAGTTGGGACAAGAATGATTTCATTTGTTCTTTACAATGCCAAACACATTATCATGGCTTTTGCCTAGATTTCAGCAGACTTCTGTTAACACTGACCCACCCCTTTCTTTGCAAGTAGCCCTATTGAAATCAACAATTTGATGTGTCTAGCAGCTAGCTATTCTGATGCTTGACAAATTACAATTGTTGTCGACCTTAGTAAGAAAAAAGGTGTAAGCTAGCAGAAAAGGGATACAAGAAGAGAAGTGTTTACAACTTTCAGATGTTGATTTTTCAAGTATTTGGATTGAAGAAAGTGGAAATGCAGCTTAATGAAAATCTGTAGTCTGCAGTTCCAGAAAAGTGTTTCATTTTTTTTAAACAAACCTGCAAACATACTCTACTGAGCATAATCTCAAAACTCTTCCTCTTAGGTCTACTTTGCAGTTATTTCTTTTCATTGTGTACGATAAATGTAATGATCTGTTCTTATGGACTGATTTGTTTTTAAGGGTAAGAAAGGCTAGATTGTTTTTTTTTTTAATTAACATTCAGAACAGGCAAAGAAGGGTGGATGAAAGTTGTATCTCTTCTCTGGCTGGGTAAATAGTAGTAAGTGCAGTCATTGCGCTGTTTAGTGCTCAAGGGCAATACACAGAAATCCTTTCATTGATTCAATTTACCAGAAGATTTAAAGGCAAGAGAGTAATTTGAAATTTGATGGGAATGTGTAATATCGCAGGTTTATGTTGCATTTTCCTGCAGTGAAGTGGAGAATTCAGAGATAAAGTAACCCTTAACATTTTCCTTGACCCTTGAAATTTTATACTCTTAAAGGTTTAAGGCAGACTCCTAGCTTAGTACAGTGAATTGCATTAAAGAAAACATCCAGTGATGGCCTCGATCTGTATGATGCCTCCAAATAGGAAAATATCTTTAGAAAACACAGTTATCTTGATATCTAACTGAGAATATGTTAATGATTTAAGAAGAATTCTCTCGTGTGTGTTTATTTTTCATGTTTATTCTGGTTGATGCCATTTTGATAGCTTCGTGTTTGGTTTGTTGCGTTTTGGTTCATATGCTGGTCGCTATAGCAGAGGCAGGGGACGGAGGTGCCAGCGGTGTCTCAGCTGGCAGCTGCCCTGTGTCCAGCACCAGTCTGCCCTGGCAGCCAGACCAGGTGGCATGGCTCGTGTCCCTGCTCCTGATCTGTCTGCAGAGCGGGTAGCCAGCGTTATATTTAGATGGTGCTCTTGCCAACACAGGGTTGAAATCCTTCTGCTCCAGGGGAGTTTGCTGCCTGCAGACTAGCTTCCAAAGTTGTACTGAGGGTGAAGGCTCTGTAGTTTGGATGCTGCGCTGCGTGAGCTAAATAATCTGCAGGGGTTTCCTGGAAAGATAATCCAGCCCAGTTCCTCTCATTCAGCCAAAGGGAAACATGCTGACTCTGTATGAGTTGGGGTGGGATTTTTTAGGGGAGAGGGAGAGTGTTGCTTCTGCAAGAATTACATAGCCGTCCCGCTCCTAACATTATGTCTGGGAGTCAGAGTGTATCAGCAGGGTTCTGCAAGCTTTGTGCATTTAAGTAGTCAGTTTATCCTACTAATCGGAGTATTTTTCTGAGTTAGTGTTATCTTGTAAACATATGTGCTTATTGATGGTTAGGACAACACATTTCTGCTGCTGTTAAGATTTGTTGCTGACCTCAGTGCGGATCATTTTTTCACTTAACCATGATTACAATAAAATTTAAAGTAGTTCAGTGAAATTGCAGGCTTGTGTTAGAGTTGGGATGTGGATGTATGATCCAGAACTATCTTGCAATCAATGAAAAAAATTTTGAGTTTTAAACCACCATAGTGAAAGCTATAAATAAATTTTTTGGCTTCGTCACATGACCAAAAGCAACCTTCAAGAAGGATGTTCAAATTAAGGTGTAACAGCAAGTCTGCTGCTTGGTGCTAAGCAAAACTTCATGTCAGCGAGAGATTTGAGGGCCAGTGAAGCATCAATATTTGTCATAGTTCTAGTGCGTGCTTATTAAAACTACACATAATGCTGTCCGTCATGCTAGATGAACAAAGCTGAATCTTAATTGTAACCATAAAAGGCAATGATAAGGTGAGCTAAAAGGAAATGCCTATGGTAATGCCCATACACGCAAAGCTAATATGTATTAACATACTACTACCTATAATTTCCCGGGATGCATTTCACAATAATCTGTCTGCAGGGACATTAAAAGCACCTGGAGCAGCAAAGTGAAGTATCGATGGTATATGTATAAATAAACCACTCTGATTTTCAGATGTAATGAAGACTCTAGCTGCACATGGGTGTGTTAGTTGTTTTTACAGTCTAGAGAAAGTGTCAACAATTTGATCAGCTTAATTTTCATAGTGTTAAGAAATAGCGATGTGTGTTAATATTATTATCTTTGTCATGCTTTCCTCCTCCAACTGAGAATTACGTCTTTTTATTATATATAACCTTATGTTTTTATTCATTTTAGACAAGCTCTATATGGGACCAGGGCAACTGTACCATGATCTGCAGAACCTTTTACATGACTTGAATGTAGTTGGTCAAATTAGTCAATTAATAGGCAGCCTTAAAGGAAACTATCAGGTAATAAAAAAAGCTGGATTTATTTTTCAAATATGTTCCTGTTGTAAAGTAGCATGTCTCTCCCTAGGATCTGTGCAAGACATTCTTTAGTTCTCTCTGTAAAGAGTGTAATAATTTTTACCTCTAGTAATTCATTTACTGTTAACTGTTTAGCATTGTAAGTAGATTACAGCTGTTTTTCTAATCTTGTTTTTTGTTTTGAAGCGTAGGTGGTTACTACAAGTGTTTGCATTTGTTCAGTAGCTGATAAGCTTATATGGAAACAATTACATTTTGATCTTAAGAAATTGGATTCTTGCAGTTAGACAAGGTAGTAGGAGGATGGTTGTTTGGAGGAAGCTCTTGATGCCCATCCAAGCTCATAATCCTGGCTTTCAGGCAGAGCCGTACTTAAAACTGAGTGCAGATCACAAAAATATAAAAGGATTTTTGGAGGAATCTTGAAAGTAATTTGCTTTGGCTTTGTTCACATCCCTTTTATTTAGCTTATATTCTGGCAAACAGATACAGTACTTTAACACTGGATTTCAGAATGAGTTCTCCACAGTCTTAAGACTTCAAAAGGTTGCCTTTTTGACTTTTATTTTATATGCTTTATATATGCTTAGGCACAATTTTTAACTCCTACCTGCCACCATAGGCTGTAAATATATATGTGCGTGCAAATATGTGTATGAAAGCTGAGTTTCTCTTGGGATATCTTGCCCTCAGTCAAGGGCATTAAATAAAACACAACGTTTTGTGAAAATATGTACTGTTAAGGAAGTTTATGGAAACAGTACTTTTGGACAAAATTTCACAAGTATTTGAAGGTGAATTTTCAGCTGCATTATTGGGAATATGTATAGCACAGATACCATAAGACATTCACCCATTGACATATACAAAACCTTTCTGCCTGTACTGCCAGTCAGAGCCAACTATGTTTTGAAAACTTAAAATTCAGCCAATGTTTCCAGGTAGAGATGTATAAGATAACTAGAACAGCTTAGTTGAGGAATGAGTTCAGCTTCTCTATTTTTGAAAAACACTTCAATTTTCATAAAATTGTGGCTGTGGAAAATTAGTGTACTTCTGTGTATGAATACTTGTCACTATTGATGCTTTAAGTGTCACTCAGGTGTGCTTTTACCCTCTGTGACCAAACACTCAGTTTGCAGAGGGTCATTGTTTCAGCATCCTACTTAAACAGATTCCAACCACACAGCTTTCATGATGGCTCTGTAAACATTTTGGCTCAAAGATCTGAACAAAAACATATTGGCAGTTTTATTTGTAGACGTTTTCATTACATTTTCTTTAGAAACAGAATTTGTGGGTTCTGTATAACTACTCATTGAAATGAAGTAAAAGGGTTGTGCGTACACCTGATGCAAATTTACATTTTTTAATCTGACAGACGATTGGGAATGTCATTTGTGTATCATCAAACTCTGAGCAATGTCAGATTAAATCATCAGACAAAATATGTAAAATATGTTAACAAATTTTTTACAGATATTTTTGAAATGTGTTTACAAATACAGCTAAATTATCCATGATTAAAATGTGGACTCAGTGAGGCCCAGGTGCCAGGAATTGTTTGTTATATGCAGAGATCGCCTTAGTTAGCCTGTTGGAAATAGGCCAGTAGGCTGGCGTTGAATCTTAGCTTTTTTAATTTTTCAGAACTTAAACCAATCTGTAGCCCATGACTGGACCTCAGGTTTACAAAAACTGATTTTGAAAAAAGAAGATGAAATCAGAGCGGCAGATCGCTGTAGAATTCAGCTGCAACTCCCAGGAAAACAGGACAAGTCAGTAGTAATCTTGATTACAAAACTTTCTAAATGGGCTTATGTATTAGGCATAGATGTACCAGGGAGGATTTGGGAATCCGTAGCTCTTCCCCCTCTTCTGTCTCCACAGTTAGCCTCTGACTTCTGCTCTCATGCCACAATGCTGGGAACTTGAGTGTTCCAGGTCAGCGTTGTCGTTTTTCTCCCGTTCCTCAACCCTGCGTTCCAGATGCAAGAAGCAAGAGAGGAACTGTGGCAGTGACAGCTAATAGGGAACAGCCACTGTTATGTTCCTTCACCAAGGAGGGTGTTCTTCTCATACTATTTCGTGTAAAGTGTAGGAAGCTGGGCGTACAGCGTATTATAGCCTGCATGCTTGTATCGGAGCTGTGTCTTTGTCTAAGTATTAGAAAATGATGACATTTCGTCTTGCTCAACATTTTTAGCCTTGACTGTATCTCATACTCAATGCATCTAGAGTGGCTTTTTTTTTGTCTTGCAGGTCTGGGCGGCCCACTTTTTTTACAGCCGTGTTCAATACATTTACCCCTGCCATCAAACAGTCTTGGATCAACAATTTACAAATGGCTAAACTGGCCCTTGGTAATTCCTAGTTACTTAAATTTCCTGTCAAGATAGCTCTCAATGTACAGTGTAAATTTTTTTCTTTTTTTTTTTTAGAAAATTATTTTTTGGTGAAAATCTATCTGCAGATGTTAAAATTGCAATACAGTAAATAGTAGTGATTGTGTATCACTACAATGTAATGACGTTATAGATAGAATGGGCATTTCATTATGAAGGAATATAACTTCTACAGTATTTTAATGAAGTCTGTGGTAATCACTACTAATTGTTATACCTGAATCACCAAAAATGAGATATGCTACAGAACAGACAGGTGAGGAAGTTATTCCGTTATAAATTTATTTCTTCAGATCTTAGGAACTTTTTAAACTTTGAACTTCAGGTTCAAATTTCTCAGTTTTAGCACAGAATGTTTTTAGCTAGGAAATATCAGCAAAGCTGTTTTGTTCATTTGTTCAGCTTTCTGAGCATGAAATAAACTTACGGGTGTAGTTTTAATATAATGCAATATTTCTATAGTTGAATACGTAAGAATCAAGGGGTTTGGAGGGAGTTGGTTTTGGTTTGTTTTTTTTAAAACATAAATCTGTAGTCTTCACTGGAGGGATTATCACAAACAAACCTGATCTAAGTGGGAGCAGTCAAGAATGTGCTGTCCTGTGATGTTATTGGTCTCCTGTGTTTGCACAGAGGGTATAGGTTTCCAAAGATACCTGGAATTTTGAATGCCTAAGTTGAGAAACATTGAAGATAGGCACTTGCTAGAAAGCACACTTCACCAGCACATCCTTAAAATACAGTGCTTTTATGGTATCTGACTGAAGGCAGGCAAAATAACAAAAACAAAAAGAAGAGAGAATGGATGTCTCCATCATTCCAGGAGGAGGATCCTTATGATTATGATAAGTAGTAGTTGGTAGTGATGTCACTTATACAGGCAGAGAAATGCTATTTGCAAAACAGATTTCCTAGAATCTGAGGAGAGGTTTGATGTGCCTTTTCCTCTTTTAATAACCTACTGACAAAATCATTAAAAGAACGCCCTTAACATTTTGCTAGTGTAAGGTGTTGGTTTTTTGCATTATCAGTATGTATGTAATCTACTATATTGAATTTTTGCTCATAGTTTGACATTGTCATTTATGCGTATATGGCTTAAGAACAGCCTGATCAGTATTAACCAATCCTAACAGAATTCTTTTATATTCCTGTAGAAAGGTATAAGTGATTATTCAGTGAAAGTATTGTGGGATGTTTGTTGTTTTGTTCTTTCCATTACAGCGGAGGATAACCTGTTAGGCTGGTTCTGTGTAGAAGACGATGGGAATCAAATCAAAAAGGAGAAACATCCTCTCCTTGTTAGACACATGCCAGTGATGATGGCCAAGCAACAGGAGTTTAAGGTGAACAGAATTTTTATATGAAATTACAGTTGCTTTTGTTGTGCGATATAACTGCTAAAGAATACCATATTGTAAATAAATCTATTAGTTTGTCTCTACTAGTTCTCTTGAGTTTACTACCTTGGTGTAAGACCAGTAGCAATGGAAGGTCCAAGAGGGTCACAGGAATGCAAAATACTGCAATCTTTGAGGCACTATGGAACATAGTGTTTACTTATATATAGCATGACATTCACTTTCAGATGTAAGCTCACTGCTGGGAATTTTGCATTGGTCTTGAGGTTTCCAAGTAATTGTTTGAGGCTCCAAAGTAACCTGCAGCTTACAAAATGCAGGAATCTAATCTCCGTGATAGCTGTCCTGTACCCGTGTAACTATGTGGAATCCTCCTCAAATTTCTGGGTTTCATTAGCGCACAGAGAGCAATAATTTTAAAATAGTTTTAAAATTTCGGTTTTATGGGGTCTTATATAAGGTGTAGTTCTGTTCTGAACAATGATACAGAAATCATTTAATGGTTCATTTCCTAAAGTAATGTATCAGTTTGAACTCAAATTGACCACTAGCTTTAATGATGAAAATAAGTACAGCACGTCCAGACCAACAGGTTGAAGGGATGGGTGCTGGATACTATTTTTTCCTGTGCATCAACAGGATTTCTTACTGACCATCGGTCAGGCTTGTGCAAAAACACTAATGGAAATAATATTGTATATGTATGGCCAGAATCTCAGTGTTAAATTAATATCATCACGTGGGTACTGCTTAAAGCAGTAAGTCTGCATACCCTCATTGCTAGGACAACCTACGCAGGAGGGAAGTTCAGCTGACAGCTTCATTTCAAGTGTAAGTGTGCAGTCCTGGATGCTGAGGAAGAGTAATTGCTAGCTGGAAGTGCATTTGAAATGTGTAACGGTGTTAAATGAAGCCATTCCTTTGATACTGGTTTTCAGAGCAGAGCTGCGGTTTACAGCAGCCAAAGTCTACTGAAAGTCTCCGGTCTCCCATACAACCATAATAATTCTTGTCTTATTAAACAGTCTGCTTTTTCTGTATTTGTGGTGGGTTGACCCTGGCTGGATGCCAGGTGCCCACCAAAGCCGTTCTATCACTCCCGTCCTCAGCCGGACACGGGAGAGAAAATATAACAAAGGGCTTGTGGGTCGAGACAAGGACAGGGAGGGATCACTCACTCACATCATGGGCAAAACAGACTCGACTTTGGGAAAATTAATTTATTACCAAACAAATCGGAGTAGGGTAATGAGAAATAAAACCAAATCTTAAAATCCCTTCTCCCCACCCCTCCCTCCTTCCTATCTCAACCCCACTCCCGGTTTTCTCTCCCTCCTCCCCCCGGCAGCGCAGGGGGACAGGGAATGGGGGTTGGGGTCAGTTCATCACACCTTGTCTCTGCCGCTCCTTCCTCCTCAGGGGGAGGACTCCTCGCTCGTCCCCTGCTCCACCGTGGGGTCCCTCCCACGGGAGACAGTCCTTCACGAGCTTCTCCAACATGGGTCCTTCCCACGGGCTGCAGTTCTTCACGAACTGCTCCAGCATGGGTCCCTGCCATGGGCTGCAGTCCTTCAGGCACAGACTGCTCCAGCGTAGGTCCCCCGCAGGGTCACAAGTCCTGCCAGAAAACCTGCTCCAGCGTGGGCTCCTCTCTCCATGGGGCCACAGGTCCTGCCAGGAGCCTGCTCCAGCGCGGGCTTCCCACTGGGTCACAGCCTCCTTTGGGCACAAACTGCTCTGGCGTGGGGTCCTCCCCAGGCTGCAGGTGGAGATCTGCTCCCCCGTGGACCTCCCTGGGCTGCAGGGGGACAGCCTGCCTCACCATGGTCTTCCCCACGGGCTGCAGGGGAATCTCTGCTCTGGCGCCTGGAGCATCTCCTCCTCCTCCTTCTGCACTGACCTGGGGGTCTGCGGGGCTGTTTCTCTCACATATTCTCACTCCTCTCTCTGGCTGCAGTTTCTGTTGTGCAGCAACTGTTTTCCCTTCTTAACTCTGTTCTCCCAGAGGCACTACCACCATCACTGGTGGGCTCAGCCTTGGCCAGCGGCCGGTCCGTCTTGGAGCCGGCTGGCATCGGCTCTGTCAGACATGGGGGAAACTTCCAGCAGCTTCTCACAGAAGCCACCCCTGTAACCCTCCCCCCCGCTACCAAAACCTTGCCACACAAAGCCAATACAGTACTGAATACTTTCTAAAATCACTGCTGATGAAATAACCAAGCTAATTTAATTTTTTTTCAGAAACTTAAAATATTTATGTTTCCTTAGAGCCTACGTGTTTGTAAGTCCTGTAGGTCCATGCCAGGAGCCTTGAAGGCCCAGGCTCAACTCCTGTGATCAAGTTACAACAGGATGTGCTTGTTTTGAAAGGAAAGTCTGTTGCCCATAGGTGATGGTCTTTGCCTTGGTCACCTCAGGAGAATACAGTGTGAAAATATTTGCCTGAGCTCTGGGACAACTTTGCCAGTTTTGCAGCTCCTGGAGGGAATGTGGGTGTGAGCCCAGCGGTCATGCCTGATGCTCCCAAGTCCTTGATATTACTGGAAAAGATGATCTAAGTATTATTGGTGGTTTTCTGCAGCCTCAGCTGCAGTTTGGGTGTCAGGCCACAGCTTGGGGTGGGAAGAGACCCTTTGCTTGGCTGATCCTGCTTGTTATTATCTGTGCTCAGGCTGCCCAGTGGTGTAGGGAGCCTGTAAAAACTTCTTCCATCAGAGCAAGTTTACACACCAGGCAAAGGGCTTCTGTCAAGATTGAGAGCTAAACTACCAGGGTTTAACTATGGAAAAACTTCATCGGTTTTGACTAAGGTGCAAAGTAACACAGAGGTGTAACAAGCAGCCCAAGAAATATCCAGCATGCAGGCTGTCTTTGCTTTCACCAGTGATGTATGTAGCTGTCACAGCTACTGTAAATCACCACTACGAGTAGATACCCTCAGCATGTGTTAAATGAGACATGCTAAGCCTGGCATGGATAGCTCTTTTTTCTTTCTCATCTATGAGTTTCCATCTTTTATCCTTACAGCGAATTGCTTTGGTGAATACATGACATTATTTTTACTGTTGCTAATCACTTGGTGATGCCTGCTGACTTCAGGGAGATAGGGAGATTTGTGAAATTCTTTGCACTTCTGAAAATTAAGTAAAATTGGAGTTAGATCTCTTAACTTACACCTGCTTGTTTCTTTTTTTTCTTTTTTTCTTTTTTTTTAATTATTCACTGTTGGGAGGTGATGTTGCCAGGTTATGGTGAAGTTGTCAAAGTTAATACTAACCAAATTGTCTCTAGTCCTGCAATATAATTGCAATGATATTGTTTTCTGAGGTGAGAACTTCAGTGCGCATTATGGAGAGTCTTATCTAAAAATGTAGTATCACACCTCATCAGAAACCTTTTTATTCTCTACATGTTTATGAATTGCTTTATACATTTTAAAGTGTTTATATAAGCTTTAGGAAGCTCTGTCATGGATATTAGGAAAATTAGGGAAAATAGAAATCCATGACTGCTCATGAAAATGCCTGTTTTCAGAGCCTTGGTGCTTGAATGATTTTCAGAATTGGGATGGACTTAAATATAGATCTCTAGTGTGTTGTAGCTTTCAGGTTTTTCATAAATGGCCTGCATGATAAGCTCATGAGTATGGTTATTAATTTGCTGACAGTAACATGATTACATGAAGTTGGGAGGGAGTAGGAGTATTATGGATGATAGTATTAGCATTCAGAATTAGTAAAGCACCTGGAGAAATAATTTGAGGGGAAAAAGGGAAAAAAAAAAAAAGGGATGACAGTCTGTAGGACAGACACATGGTATTCTCAGGCAGAAATAAAGAGCTTCACAAGTACAGACCAGGGAGCTGGTTGAGTAGACTTTTAATAGACTGGCAAGCTAAGGATTATTTAAGAATGTAATGTTGTTATAAAGAGCAAATAATCAATGGGATATGTACAAACAGGCTTCAGAAGGGGTAATCATGACGTAATGCTGCTAACAGCCTTGCTGGGATAGCATGTTCAGGTGAGAAAGTTCTGCATTCTCAAATATATGAAGCTGATATATCTGCTGGAGAGATGCCAGTTGGAAAAGTGATAGTAATCCAGAATTTTAAGAACAAGAATTAAAAAAAATAAACTATTTTAAAAATTTTTAAATGTAATTTATTGAGTGACAATGTTAGTTTAGCCTAATGAAGAGGAGACTCAGGCAGGGTCAAGACATATATCAGCCTTATGTAAAAGGACACTGCAGAAGGGAAGTACCTGGTGACTGAGATGAGAAGTAACAGACTAACAGTTACAGCAAGGATGACGTTAGATTGGGTATTTGGAAAAACTTAATAAAACTCATGAAGCATTTGAGCAGATCAGCTACAAAATTTGTAGTCTTTGGCTTTTAATGTCTATAAGAGTAGATAAGGAATGTGTTAGAAACAACACACATGTAGCTAACCCTGCCCACGGGAAGCTGGAGGGACTAAACTTCTTGCCTTCTGTGATTCTTTGATATCCTTAAATACTTTAGTTAATTACAGACTACATTAGACAGAAACAGGCATATCTTTTTAATGTGGTAACCACTCTCTTTTCCTTTGCTTGAAGATTGAATGTGCTGCTTATAATCCTGAACCATACCTCTCTGGTGAAACAGAGTCAGATTCCTGTGCCATGGAACATGGTTTTCTTTGGGTAAGCGTAATCTTTAAAAGCTAAAAAGGGAGTTGTCTCCTGTTTCTCTGCATTGTTTTTTGTGACTCTCAGCAACATATGGATCTGAAATAAATTTTGGGGGTTTTCTCTCTTTTTTTGTTTGTTTATTTGAAGATGGACTTCTGTAAAGGATAGCTAGTAATTTTGTCCATGTGATCTCACTGTTCTCTGTAGGGTGTCACGTTATGTGTGTGTGATTTGTTAGTGTGGCACAGTACAAATTCCACAGTGCTGAGCACATTCAGAAGTGAGTTCTGTGCTAATTTATAATGAGGGCTGCTAAAACCCATATGAGCTCATACTGTCCTATTGTCTGTTTCCATATTTTAAAAATGTTTTAGCCATAAATCATCTGTTTAAGTCTGTACATAGGAAAAAACCATTCTGGCATATTGTTATGACCCCAAATATGCAGATATTCCAGCAGACAAAGTGAAATAGCCAATACTTTTTTTTTTAAAAAAAGCTAATGATTTCAATAGCTTTTATTGTTACTATAATACTGAAATTTTAAGGGAACACTTGTGAATTAGAAGTAGAAGTTAGAAATAACATTTGTCAGTGGTCTTTTTCAAGGTGACCCATATAATTTCTGTCTTTGCTGTTTGTAAACAGTGATCACAAACATATGCCAATAAAATCTTTCGACTGCCACAAAATGTTCTTTCTTTCTCTTGGCTATGTTTTTTCATTTCATATAAACATAAAGAGTTACTATATAAAAACCTGCTGCTTGGGCAGACTTTTTTTTTTTTGCACTCTTCCCAGATTCCTAAAATGTACAGATTTGTGGACATATTGATGATACTTAGTTCTGGATCAAGGAGAAGTTTAGGATCCTGTATCAGCAAGTTTACAAAAGGGATTATATTAATAATCCCTCTTTCTGTTGGGACAGAGCATTTATTTGTAGACCTGTTACTGTGCAAAGGACAGACCTCAGCTATATTATCTGTTTTTAAGACAATCTGAGATTAATTTAGGACACTGGTTATTAAAATAATATTACACATGTACTTATTGTAATTGCATTACATTATGTATATAGATATGAGGCAGACATCAGAATAGGCCATAATATTCCTCCTTTCAAAAAAGAAAGCACTGTTTTTGTGAGTATACAAGGGAATTTTGTGTATATAATCTTTTGAAATCTCTTGTATTTGTGTTGAATTATTTTCTTGTTTATGTCTTAATGCATGAAAACTCATATTCACTCATATAACTGGAGATGCACTCTTCAGTTAATATTCCAGTCATTCCTTCCTGTTAATGCTGATCTTCTTGGAGACAGATATCAGTCTTGGTCTTTTTTTTTCTTTCCTCTTTCCAATTCAGATTGGCAGTTGCACTAATCAGATGGGCCAGATTGCAATAGTCTCATTTCAAAGCTCTAGCCCCAAGGTTATTGAGTGCTTCAATGTGGAATCACGGATTCTCTGCATGGTCTACATACCAGAGGAGGAGAAACTGAAAGAGCAAAATAAGGCTCTTGACTCTGAAAACGTTCTTGCGAAAGCCTCTAATGTGCCTACTATTTGCCTTGGCATGGAAGAAGGAAGGTGATTCTCATTTTTAGTGTACTGTGTATGATTTTTACTATTTTATAGCAAAATTGTGTGAGATACTTCCAAGAAAATGTTTTCTTTTTTAAAAAGTATCCATGTGATATCCCAGTGACCTCAACTTCTCCTTTCCACCTAAATCAAGGAAAAAATACGCTCTACATGATTTCAAAATACACTATGTAGTATTTGAAATTAAAATAATGTGTATCTTTGATGAAAGAAGATTAATTCATCATACATCATGTCTGAAAAAAATATAAATATTACTTTTGTAATGTTACAACATAATCTTTAGGTATTGGAAAATTTTCAGAATGACAAAGAATGACAAATGAAAAAAAATTTCAGAATGACATTCCTGGAACCCATTAACCTACACTGTGATATTGTGCAGGATTTGTCATGTGAATAAATAATATTGCTGTTTACTATTGACATGAATTATTTTGCTGTGTTTGAAGTAATGACCTTACTGAGTCAAAACAAAGCTACATTTTCTAAACTTACAGGTCAGTAAGCAAACAGATCTTGTTGTAGCTAGTGAGGGCATAAGTATGTAACTACATGTGGTTTTTGAAGGTGTTTCTAACCAGTATAAATGAAGGAAAACAGAATTCTCCAGGGAAAATACTAAGTTTCCAGAAATTCCAACAGATAATTGTACTGATTATCTTTGCTTGTGAAGTGCAATTAATTCCAGATTAAACTATTCAATATCCCTAACATATGCATGGTAATAATTTGTAGGAATGGTGGGAATTTTAAGTGCAATTGATGTCTGGTAGTGTAGTGAGGTTTTTTCTATTTTCCTAGTTCTTCGGGTAATACTTAATCCATTTTTTTTTTTTTTAAACTAATAGGAAGTTTTGGATAGACTCATAATAAGGACTTTGAGCAGAATTTTCATTATGTCTCTTTGTTGAATAAATGTTTCTCCAAACAAGATCATATGACAAGTGTTGTCATATGTCAATGTTAAGTAATTAGAAATTGTCTACATAGACATTTTGGAGGGTCAAGATACTACTTTCCATACTAATTTCCTATGAATGGAAGAAGAAAACCTTTTTTCTTCCCAATATTTTATTCTAAATCTCTTTTGTGCATATTCTGATAAGAACGAAATAAAACATAATTTCACAGATTATTTTTTTTGCTTGCTTCTTTTTATAGCATTTCTATTTACAAAAGTTGCCAAGGCTCAAAGAAAATTCGACTTCAACACTTCTTCACTCCTGAAAAATCCACTGTTATGAGCTTAACATATATGTCTCAATACTTGTTTGCTGGCTTGGTAAATGGAAACATCTCAATCTACACAAAAGCAGAAGGTAATGTAGTGATAATGATTTGATAACATCCTGAGGAACTCACATGCCAGTGTGTTTTGGCAGAAGTCATTTTCCACTATTATATTTTCCGAAAATTCTCTGTGAAACTGCTGAACTAAGCTTACTACACTTTTCAGTACTTCTGAAAAGACTTGCTTTCTCTTTTTGAAGGACAGTAGAAACTTTGATACTGTTCCTACTTTTACCATATGATATATATAAAAACTGATTTGTGCCCCTTGGCTTAAACCCTAAGGTCTTCAATGTTACAAGAGCCCAGAAGGTTATGTGATAACAGGCAGTATACTGTATTTTACACAGCACAATGCTAATTCCACTCAGCTACCCAGTATTGGTGTTTATGAAAGCCAAAAATTCCTTATTGGTAGAGATTCCTGTATATCTCATTTGAAATGACAACTCCATTTTTACTGTACACATAGGAGAAATCTTTCCTATGTGTGTGACTCGTGTATTTCACAGTAGGACTCCTTTTTCCATTTGCATCACAGTTGGTTGTTTCGTATCTAGCTAAGTAATTGGCTAAAATAATTTGAGTAAAGGAGAATCCCATGTAATAGTTCTGAATCAGAACTGTCTTCTCCAGAGCTGGTTCAGGTGCTTGTCTGTGTACTTCCAGTATATCTCACTAACTTCCCAGCAGTACTGCATACGTATATAGTTAATTCAGTTCAAAACCAGCGGGGCTTTGCTCAAAGTTTGAAACCTGAGTTTTTAAGTGAGATGTTAGCATACCGACACCTGACCTTGCAAAATGCAGAGCCAGCAGAGACTGGATGTACCTTATTAGTGTGAGCTGCATAACGATGGTTGTCATACTTCTCTAATGAGATGGGCCCTGTAAACAGTGTAGTTGCGTTTGTGTGGCACTATACCTCGGCTACTAAATCCTGCCAGTCTCTAACTGAGGAGCCAAGCTCAGTGTCTTGAATCTTGGAACAAATCGTATGTCCAGGGCTAGATCATATAAAGATGTGGTTTGGGAAAGGCACAGGATGCAATTTTTTTTTTCCAAGCAACAAAGAATCTGAAAAAAGTGTTGGGAAAGAGATTTCCTTTCACCAGTTGTCATCTTCAACCCAGTTGGTTTCCTGTTGAGCTGTTGTCTCTGATCTGAAGCCAGACATTAGATTACAGTTCCCTTTAAAAAAAAATTTTTTTAATCGCTGAATAGCAAATTTTTCTTTGTTTTGGAGGCACAGGAGTGAGGCCTTGATCCTAGTCTCATAACATCATTCTTGATGTTTCAGTTTCCCTATGTACCTGGGTGGGGTAGTAAAGTGAATCTGTCATCTTCTCTGAAAGGGATTGGTGTATTTAAGCTGTTTTAAGATTGCAGTTGCTGTCACTCAACTTCTTCCAGAAAAGACTACTTCAAAAAGACGGGTGGCATGCTTGGCAGTATAGGTAAGAAAGGATGCATGGGTTGCATATCTACAGAGGATGTGAAGGACAGGGTAGAGCTGTTAACCAGGCTGAATTACGTTATGAGCTGGAGGTTATGTTGTATTGACCAGGATCGTAGTGTCCCTGTTTATCTTCGTCTGAAGACACCAGTTTTGCACAGCTAGATATTCATAGAGCCTGTCACGGTCTATTTCAGGATTGCTGAAGCTCTGAGCTGGGAAATATGCATTCATGTTTTTCTGACTCATCTTTTAATCGCTTTCCTTACAGTTTGGTCTGTGTGTGTTGTTTCAGTTCTCCATACCTTACGAAAGTTGTGCAAATCAGCTGCTCCCATGTTAACATTCATATTCCTTATAGTTAGCTGCTGTGGTCATGTGAGCAGTCAGCCCTGGAGGGGTGTTTTTATGAGCGTTGACCTATTTTACCAAACAAAGGAATCCAAGCGGTGAAATGGGAGGGCGGGGAAATGCAGCCTCTGAAGAGCTTTGTGCAATTCATCAGGGTCGCCTTCAGTTCTACAGAGGGGGTTTACTTTCCAGCCATGCACTTCAACATGGGTTTTGGTCTATCAGCGTAAAGGAAATTAAGGAAAGATTTAAAAGTGAACGTGAAAATGGTCACTGCATTACAAGGCATCTTGATTTGAAGCCTGAGAAGGACAAATGCTATGGGATGCAAAGGTTAAATGGTTGGTGCAGCCTGTTGTGGGACTCCATGAATGAAAAGGGGTAGTCTTTCTTGAGGATGAAAATCCATCTCGCAGTCTCTATTAGAGCTGTGATCCTTGTGTCTTCCCCTCTGGGCAGAATGTGTAGTGGATCAGTTCAGTCACTGAAGCTCGATGCCTTTATGTATGTAGTCAAAGACCCAGGACTTCTGTCATTTGGTTTTCAGTACCCAAACAGCTCTAATTTTTCCTGTTGTTTTCAGATGGCTCAATGCATGTAAATATCCAGCTTGTTCACAAACAGCAAGTGCTTTCTTCTGACTTTCTTCACAAGAGAACTTTGTCAGATTGGCAGCAACAAGAATGTTCTCTGGCTGCAGAAAGTCTTGTCTTGAAGTAACTTAGAATGGAAACTAAGTATGTATAGTAAACTGAGGAACACAAGCCATGTTCGTGGAAGAGTTGAAGATGCACAGTGAGATTTCTTCCTTTATGGGGGGTAGTCATGTTTTACTGAGACACCTCTGTATCAGTGTATTTTCACTTAAGAGTTAAAAAGTATTTAAGCCTGAATGTATTTGAACATAATTTAAAAGCAAAGTCAATGAGATGCTGATACCATAAAATCTACTCAGTTCTTAAATGTGAGCTAACATAGTGATCTGTGAAAATGTCACAGAAAGACTAGGATGTAGGTCAGCTAATATGTTAATCCTAAAAATAGGAGCCCTGATAATTATCCTCAATAATCCTTAATTTTATGTGGGTGAGAAGACTCGTTTGGGGAACCGTGAAACAGCGAATGCATTAAATGTTGTTATATATAGGAATGGAAGTGATGCACATGGTAATGTTTCTGACACCTTGTGTGTTGGGAACTTGTTTACAGTGCTATTAACTTTTGCAGTTATCAGTCTGCAATATTTTGTATTTAGTGTTTGCCTCAGGCTGAATTATTAGGAATATTTCCAGGCAAAACAATTCCAGATGAGGTTAAGGAAAAAGTACATTGTATTGTCTTTGTTTAAAAAACATAACAAAACCCCTTTGTGATGATTGCAGACGGCCCAGCAGATGTGTTTTCTGAGTGATGTAATAGCAAAAAAGGTCAGCGCGTGTTTGACTTCCATTCACAAAAGTATCTTAGGAAAGGGAAATCACAATCTTTATTTAATACAGGTGTATTGTTCCTGATATACTGTAGTCAGTTCCAGCTACTTCCTTTCTTCTAGACATTGATACACATTTCCTTTCCATAAAGTTGTGTAGAGAGTATGGAGAGAAACAGGAAAAAGAAAATAAAAACTCAGAATGGTTGTGGCAAAGAGTAGAAGAATTAATATATTAGTAGTTTCAGAAAGAGTTTGGTTAAGATGAGAGAACAGATGCACAAAGAAGACATGCTGCTTTGATTGCAGCGGCTGTCCTTTCCGCACGTGATTGGTATGTGTAGCCTCTCACTCGTGTACAGCACCCACAGTAAGCCCTTGCATGCTCACCCCTAGAATTAAATTCACAGCGCTTGGCATGCTCGGTGGTCCTTCCCCTCTGTTCAGCACTGGTGAGGCCACACTTGGAATGTTGGTCCAGTTTCGGGCTCCTCAGTATGAGACACATGAACATGCTGGAGAGAGTCCAGCACAGGGCCATTCAGATGATGAAGGGAGAGGAGCGTCTCTCCTGTGAGGAGAGGCTGAGAGAGTTGGGACTGCTCAACCTGGAGAAGAGAAGGCTCAGGGGGATCTCATCAATGTCTATAAATACCTGAAGGGAGGGTGGAAAGAGGATGGAGCCAGGCTTTTGTCACTGGGCACCACTGAATGGACCAGAGGCAGTGGGCACAAACTGAAACACAGGAGGTGCCGTCTGAACGTCAGGAAACACTTTTTGTTACTGTGAGGGTGACTGGGCACTGGCACAGGTTGCCCAGAGAGGTGGTGGAGCTCCATCCTTGGAGATACTCAGAAGCCATCTGGACAGGGTCCTGGGCAGCCAGCACTAGGTGACTGCTTGAGCAGGGGGGTTGGACCAGATGACCTCCAGAGCTGCCTTCCAACTCAACCAGTCTGTGACTCTCTGAGTAGAGAAATTGTCCAAACAAACCAGTAAGAAACTGAAACAAGGCATTTCTTAATGTCATTGTACTTCCAGGTGCCACTGAGCTAGAGAAGTGCCACTTGTGATTCACAATGCGGAGCTTGCACCTGTGATTAGTTTCTTAAGCTGAGGATGAATTGTGCCTCTTTTTTTTTTTTTAAACAGGATAGGAGAAATAGGACATGTTATTTCTCATATAGTATCCTAATGGCTAAGGCACTAGGCTCTAGGCTGAAGAGATCTCTGCTTTATCAAATGATTATTTAATACATAAACTTTTGCTCTGTTGCCTTTCACCCAGTCTTTAACCCTTTTTTTCAAGAGTTTTTAACATGAAGAAGGGACTGGGAATGCTGCTGTTGCTGCTGCAAGTGGCCCTCACTTGTGTGGCTAGAGGTCTCTTCTGGAAGCCCAAAGATACTGGTGTGAATCTTGTTTTGCCCTAGAGAGAATTAAGCTCGCAGACCCATAAGACGAAGCCTCTCGCATGTTTTAATGAAACCTGTATTTTCTAGTAGGTTTTTGCAGAGCCTGTTTCCGTCTGTGTATGCTGCTAGGTTCTGGCCCTGCGGTTTACGAAAGGAAGAAAAGCTCAACTTTGAGGATTGCAATTGGATGTGAAACAAGAATAACAGTTGAGGCAATTCTGGCTATGCACAGAAGTTTACATTCTTCAGAGAAACTTCTCTGGTAAAAACTCAGGCAGCTCTGAAGTTGGTCAAGAGTTTTGATGACATACCTGTCCAAAGAGGCCTCATGACACTAACCAGTGATCATTTCCAAAGGATTGGTATCAAAGAAAAGGACCAAAACTGAAAGGAAATACAGGAGTGAGGGGAAACAGTTACAACAGTGAAGAGGTAGCAGGTCAGTTCATTAGCAAGGTACCTTGATCAGTTTGGCAAGACGATTGTGTACTTTGACAAATGCAGAAAAGGAGGTATACGTGGAATGTAAGGCACTGATCTCAAACTTCAGAGCTTGGGTGGATCCACGCACTGCTCCAGCGTGTCTGAAGAGTGTGGTTCTGGCATGTGTTCGCCACTTAAAGCAGACATGGTGAGAGGTATTGCTATGAAAAGTAAGGAATGGTATTAAGCTGTTAGGGAGGGGCCTAGAGCAGTGATATGGAAAAAGAAGTACTGTTGTCTTGACTGTGTTATCACTTTTAGCAGTATCGCCTAATACTTGTTACCAGAAATATGTTGATATTGCTATCAGTCTTATTTGCATATCTCATGCTGGGACTTCCAGCACCACCCCTCTCTAGAATTTTAGGTAGAGCTCTGTCAGCTATTTAGCATGAAGAATTTGTTGCATATGTAGGAAAAAATTACTCTATGCATGTGTAGCACAGGATGTTCCTAGTTACACCTTGTTTAGAAGAGCGGACCTGAGTCTCTCAGCTTATTTCCAAGTGATAAGAAATGTGCTAAACTTTATACTTCTGTAGCTACCATCTTAACTCCTCAACAGTGCTGATTTATGTACCATGTGATGGAAAAAATGTTTGTGCTCCACTGCACAAATTAACCAACAACTGCTGTTCCCAGGGCTGTGTTGGCAGCTCTGTTGAAATCATCAATAGTGCTGCTAAGCGAGGGAGGAAGCTACCAACAAAAAAAGCACGTTCAGTTCAGCTCGACTGAAAGTGTAAAGGAAGGGAAAACTACTACAAACTTTAAAAAGACTTTCTGAGGAGATAAACTGTATTTTATTAAGTTATTTCCTATGAAGACTTGAAAGCACCAACAAATTATAATTAGTAGAAATACTAAATATTGATAAATTATTTATAAACTAAATAGTAAGAAGAAACTTATATTATTTTACAATAATTTATAAAAATTACTTTCCTTCACTGGGTTTTACGGAGACAAACCACAGGGCAGAATGTTGGCTATTTTATCTTTCTATAAAATGAACATTGTTTTAAAACTTTTCCTATCTGATTAAATTCAAATGAATAGAAGGATAACTGATTTTCTAAAATTCATAAAAGTCACAAGACTAATAACAAAATGCACTAATGGAAATAATGTCCTTATACATTAAAGTCTTAGAAATATTTTATGAGCATAAGATACCTTACTTTTGATGCAGCTAAACAGCCTGATACAAGCATTGCAAGATACTGTTCAGCTTTGGGGTATAAACTATGGCACATAACTATTGGAGAATTATAACTTACAGAGGGTATTACAAGTAGTGGCACAACACAGATCTATTAGTGCATAGACAAAATAGTGCTTAAAAACTGTGTTCTCATGTTTTAAATATTCATCTAATATGTAAATATCAGAAGTTATGACGTCTTATTTCTAGAAGCCCCTAGATTTGTTTTAATATTTGACCCTGTTCTCAGATTTTGTGGACGCATCTCATTCCTGCAAATAGCTATACCTGCAATTCATATAGATGCCTATATTCTATTACAGTAATGTTATAGAGACTGCCAGAGACTGTCATGTCTTGTGTTCTAGGCATTTGGTGTATCTATAGCAAGAGTCTATACCTGCTTTAATGTGGTCAGTTTAAGATCTGAGTCAACTAAAACTTGCAAATACAGTAACCTGTATGTGTAGTTAATACTCATATGGACTTTTTCTCACAAAGCAAAAGGAAAACCCCTATCTCTTCTCCCATTGTTTCCTTCCTCTTTCCACAGGTGTCAGGCTTTGATCTTGTATTTGCCTGGGGTGCAGATAACTGATTTTTCCACATACAGACTAGCCTCTGGTTATAGGATGTATGCACTGCATATTGCATCTTATTTGGTATCTATACGCTTACCTCACAGGTAGAAGATGACTTCATTGTCTGTGGCTTTTCAGCATTCTAGAGACAACAATGACCATAAAATCTTCCTAAAACTAAAACAATGCTTATTTAGAGAACAGAAACAAGGCATTGATTGAACAGAATTTTAAGATAAGCCATACTTCTGTGGGCGCTCCTGTAGGTATTCTCCAGCCAGGTCTCTGGGAGCCACATTATATACATCTCCATTGCTTATTTTTCTTTTGCTCAATTCCCACTTTTCAGGAAACAGTTTGCTGGGCTCCTTGCACTGGCTTTGTCCTATTGTATGCCTTGAAATTTTGTTGGCAAAAGTTTTATCTCAGCTACTATTTCTTGCTGCTTCTCTTTTGTCTTAGGAAAAAATCAGTTTATTAAATCAGTAACTAACTAAGGAGTTGTAACATCAAATGAAGCCATTCCATATATTTTGGAAGTGCTGCACCTAATTTTAAATACATGGATAGTGCCAGTTGTTGGACCTGCTTACATAAGTATGTCTTGAATCTGCAGGTGTTTACACAAGTAGAATAGAGATAATACTTCTTTTCACCTAGATTTTAGAAGCAGTGAACTTTGTATCAGATGGGTAACATGGAATAGCCAGCATCAAACATGAAGTCTGCAGGCAGGTATTGAATAGGGTCTGCTGAGATCTGGAGAGAGAGACAGTGTATTATATTGCCTTAAAAGTGTGATTTTTATAGTCTTGAAACAACTTGTGAACTAGACACAGACTTGCCAAGTAACTTTGACGGTGGGCAATAAAATTCTTGGTCAGCAAAATGAAGTCGTGATTTTGCTTTTAGCCAGCAGCCTGTGGTTAAAGCATTCACAGAAGTATGTTGGATTACCAGGCTTAATCCCTTGCCTTGCTTGAGAGGATTTGTACCTATGCTTCCAACCCTCAAGAGATTTCTCTGGCTGCCACAAAATAAGAAGAGAGAGATGCACAGTGCTTAATTTCTCCTCCTGGTGCCATTCCACTTTGTATAATCAATTAAGCATTCACTGAGGCAGGGACCAGAACACAGCTGACCCATCATTTAAATACTGCCCTAATTATCTGACTAGAGAGTCTCCCCCTGCCCTTTTTTTCCCCTCATCTGTCTCATGCTGTCTGATCTGGAAGACAGCAATGTTTGCAGGAAGAAATAAAAAAGTGCTACAGAATAGCCTTATCCACATGGCTAGGGGGTATCTGGGTAGAGTGATAGCTTTGTTTTTTTTCCTGGGCCTATATATCAAGTGGCATTGCAGTTTCTTTGCATGAAGTCATGGTAACATGAAAGACATCATGTGTCTCTCTCACCTTTTTCATATGTCCAATCCCACTGAACTCTTAAAGCTAACTGGATTGTTAAGTGCTGTGCTAACAGCACCAACAGAAAATGGTTTTGTGAGAACTGTTTTGATATGCATATTTGTTGAATCAAATATTCATAACACTGGTAGTATTCATAACATTGATAATACTGAACTCACCTTCTTACCTTGCAGTAAGTTGTTTTAGAATTTTTATTTTGCAATTAACATCCACCTGACACCAGTACTAATTTTCCTTCTCACTCAGAACTATTACAAATGCTAGATAATAATTCTAAATAAGACTTGATCAAAATTAATAACACGACTTAATGCTTAGCCACCTGAGGAGTTGCATGGAAGTTGAGGCATAAAGATCCAGATTAAAAAAACCAAACCTTAGATGCTTGAAATGAAATCTAAGCAAAATTTAAATCCCAGTCTGCAGTTGAGATCCTGAAAATCCCTATTAACCTATCACTTCAGTATCAGCTATGCTTTATGTATAGCTTGACTGTATTTAAGAGAAAGAGCTGTTGAATTCAGTGAGTGGTTTTGTATGTACATTGTGGTGTTCAGTGTGAAAATATAACTGCAGAAGAAAAGATAGCTTCTTGCTCAGCATATCTGCTCTTTGCCCAAATTCAGTCTTTATCCTTCAGAAGAGACAGTAAGAATATACTAGAATTATGCTGGTTTTATCCCTAAAAAGGAAACACGAGGGTGCTGCATATTGGATGCTGTTACGACTTCTGCATTCAGCATAAGTTACACAACAAAAGTCAGGATATGTACACGTGTGCAGCTCTGCTCCCTGAAGTCGTTGCACTGAACTGCCTACAGTGGTTAAAGCATTCATAGGGTATGGGCAGGCTCCACTTAAGAATTTAATTTGAGGATAGCATGGTTGCTAGCAAATGAAAACTTTTCCAGGAGTTTCTGTATTAGTAATGGTACATATGAGTCATGAAGAACACGGAGTGACTTTGACATCACTGGGAGAGTTTGCAGGCTAGTAACTGGGAACGCTTTTCTCACTTGCAAACTAAAATCATTTTCATGATTTTGATGGCCTGGAACTAAATGTCATTTTCACAAAGATGCTTTCAGAAGAGAGCCACATCCTGAAAATGACTCAGCGAAGGTTGTATCATGCAGATGGCAGAAGCAATGACAAGTACTCCGGAGCTGAGGCTTCTCATTGTTGTTGCTGCTGTTATTGTGAAGCAGGAAATTTCGTACTCCTTTACCTAAGCAGATAATAAAGATGCACTTGTTATTGCGGGAAAAAGAAAAAAAAGCTGTACTTAAGTGCTTGCCTAAAGATGTGTTTACCTTGGTCTCATCAATCAATATTTAAGTGGTTACTGAGTTGAAACTGGTGTCAGTAAAGTAGACAACTTTTCTGAAGCTTATGCAGAAAGAAAGCTTTAAAGTGAGGAAATGGGGCCTTTTTGACATATTTTATCTCAATATAAAACCCAGAAACTTTAACAGATTTTGGTATTATTGCTAAAGCATAATGGATAGAAATGTGGTCTTTGAGACTTCATGTTCAATGCATGCTTACAATAGAAATAAACTAATATAAAAGTATCAAAATTATTATTGACATATCTAGTATGTCAGATTGTATGTATAAAAGACATAGCTACTATTTCAAAAAGCCCATGTTGCTAGCTTTTAAATTTGGAGAGAAATAATGTGCTAATCCTTGTTTCAAAGAGATGGCAAGTGAGAGTGACCAGAGCGGTAAGTGGCAGCATGCAGTTTTTATCAGAAGGTCTTTGAATAATTGATTGTGCCGCATACACATGCATAATGTAATTTGGATCTACTAAATGCAGTCCATAGAAAACCCTGTGGATTATAGTTGGGGGAAAAAATAGGAAAAGTGAAGATACGGCGCAATACTGAGTTTTAATTTCTTCTTAAAGAAAATTTCCATCTTAGAGTGAAGCATCCAGTAGCAGGAAGTCCATTCCATCAGTGTGCTCTTGGAGAGACATCTGAGCTCATTACAACTTCCAGTAAAAATCTGGCCGACTACTTTTCACATGGAAGATGATTCTGTCCTAGTTGGAAGTTGATTCATCTTGAAATAGGTCGGTTGTGAGCTCCTTCTGAGTTGGAGAAAATTATATCAGCCATGGTTTTCTGACTGTATTTCCTCTGGAAAGGAAAGCAGCTGTATCAGAACAGCAATGTGGGGTTCCTTGTTTATCAATTAATCCAGGTAAAATTTGTTCAGTTAACAAACATACGAGTGTTTGGTTTTGGGTTTTCCCCTTAATGTTGTATTACCCTTACAAACTTACCCTGGAAGCTAAAATTAAACATACGTAAATCGCAGTGTAGCTTGAAGTGGCAACTGGCAGAGATTTGAGCAGTAGGCTTGAGAGAGTGTTTTCAAAACTGTTTTAAAACAGATTACCATTTTGTTGTGTATAACCTTTCTTCTTTTTTATTGAAGATGGCTCGTGGAACACAGAACCTCAGAAGATAGTTAAACTGGGGGTTCTGCCTGTTAGAAGCCTGCTTGTGATGGAGGAGACCATTTGGGCTGCATGTGGTGGACAAATTTTTATAATCAGCACTGTGACACATTCCATAGAGGTAAACGCTTTTAAAAGCATCGCTCACATACTATGCTACAGCGTATAAGTGGTGAAATTTTAAACATTAAAATCTGTTTAATAAGCTTCATGATTCAGGAAGCTTTTAATGAAATATGGTTTCAGTTCTGTTAAATCCCACTCCCCGCAGTTTGAAATTCTGCCATGATGTTCTCTGCTGTTGCTGATGTCTCATTAGACCTAGGTTTGCTTCCACGTTCCCCCAGGTTTCCATAAAGTGCTTGGAACTTGTAGAGTATGAGGCAAGAGGTTTGCTTAAAAATGAGATCTGAGGAAAGGCAGCAAAGTGGGTTCCTATAGGAATTGCCTGTTAATTCCAGAAGAAGGTTTATTTAAGAAACTGCCTCTACATAGTTAGATGTTACTTGTACTTTGCAATGATTTCATAATGTATTTCTTCAGAGTTTTGCTTCTCAGTGGCCTACAAAAAATTGCTTTGCGTAAGGACATTTTCCAGTGAGTAATCATACAAAAGTCAGCTTTTCTGGAAGGAGAGAAGAGTATTAAGGATTCAAGCTCATATTTGTGACCACATTTTCCAGAAAGCATTAAGCCCTCATTTCTGTCAAAATTGCAGTCTTCACCAAAAGAATGTCTTAGTGGTCTAAAGTTTAGAGTTGATGAGACGTTCGGAATTAAGCCTCTCCTTCGACCTACAGTACAGTTACACTGAGTTGCATGATGTTTACAGCCATGAAGTTCTTTCAAACAGGAGTCGTGATGAGCTCACAGCCGCCTCCTTTGTGTGCTTTGTTGCTGCTTTTTTGTTTCATTGATGATCGTGTTTTCTCCCAACAATCGTCTATTTGGTACAATTGATTCTGTGAGTCATTGTCATGGGTTTGCAGGGAAATAGCTAACATCCTAATTTCTTCCGTCTTTATCTGTGCTTTCTGGATGATTTGTTTCATCCAAGTAGATGCTCAGATCATATATTTTCCTACTTTATTTTTCTTGTAGGCTTGTTTTGTTGATAGCTTGAATGGTATGATGAGGGAAAGATTTTGAAGAGTGATTTGGATAGGTGCTTGAAATGGACCTTTATTAACTTCACTGGGGGGGCAGGGTAGCCTCTGGGACACCTGGTTACTGTCCTACGGACTTCAGTGATGAATCTCGCTGATTCTCACCACGAAATACATAGCAATGGTAAGAGATCACAGCCAGATTGTTCCTGTGTGAGGTTGGTTACATACAGCCAGATCTCTGTAAATAATTTTGGCAATTCTGGCTTAATTCTATCACAAACCTCTTGCTAGATCAGGTGGTATGGCTGCAGTTTGGGCCATGCTGTGCTGTTTTGGCACAGGAGAACAAAACCAGAGTTAGATGGGCTTTGAGGATTAAAGAATGTATAAAGCTTACTCTATCAAAATACAGTATAGCATTAACGGATTGCAGTATTGAAAACAGAAGTTCAGAGATATAAAATAACAAATATTCTATCAATATCTCTCAGACATGGTAGTTTCATTTTTCAGCTGTTACTGCAAGTTTTCCTGTAAAAGCGTCACAGGAGGGTTTTTTTCATTTCCAGAGTGCTTTATAAACCAACCTATCCATTGTATTCAGAGCTCAGATTATTATAGATCCACTGACTTTTATAGCTATAATTAATATACAGGCAATGAATGCTGTAGCAAACAGCATATAAGAAATTATGCAACTAGAAATGGTGAGTATGGGTTGAATAATGTTTTCTCGACACAGATTATTTTATTCAACGACATGATGATTTTTTTGTATGACTGGCTGAGGGTCATCTTTTTTATTCCACACAAATTTCCATACCATAGCATGTCATCTTTCTCATAGAACTGTCAAGAAATGATGATTTTCTGTTGCCTCTTTACTGGTCCTAAGACATACACAAGTACTGATCTTATTTTCATCATCTCACCAGAATAAACAGCTCACTAATGTTTCCATTATTGCTACCTGCTCAGTTACCTGACTTGTTTTGATAACTTCCTGGGCTTATATTTCCAGAAGTGATCTGCTATGAAGTGCATACCATGTTCATTGGCAGTACCGTTTCAATATTATGTTATACATGTGGCAATTTAGACTCTGTCTACTGGGAATATTTTAACAACATCAGCACCTGAATACATCTGAGGTACCTCTTTCTTACTGTGCAGAGCAGAAGCTTTGCTGTATGAAGGGAAACAGCAGCAAGCAAATGTTTGTTCTCCCTCTGTGCCCTCTCTTGTTGAGAGTTAGCAGTAATGATTTGACTCAAGATTTTTTGCATAATATCCATCTTTGCTCTATCAACAGGAATCCAGGTGTTTCACAGGGCTCAACTGTTTTTCTTCCCTCTTTGCTGAACTCCTTTATAGTGCCGTATAGTTCAAATTACAGCTGCTTGTTTGTTCATTGCTTTCTACTATCGTGCATACATATTATATGCTCTGTGTCATATACGTTATCTATAAAGGCACCTGACTAGTTTTTAAGGCCATATTTGTGCAAGCCCATGAGCACATTCAAGACCATTTTGTAAACTTCGTCCATGTGAGGCGCTCCTTGCTTCATAGGTATCTCATATTTAACTGTCTGTGCATTTGCTAAGTGCAGAGTACGTTATCCTTGAAAACAATCTTATTTCATGCCTCCTTGCTTTTCTAAGATTCTTATTTAAGCTTTTTTTTTAATAACTATTAGTAAATGAGCAGGTTTGGCATGCTGTGTATTGGGTTTGGATGTTATTCACTTTTCCTGCTTTTTTTCCCCTCTGATATGGATAAGGCTCTCAATTCACTTGTTTTAATGATATGTTACTGTAATAGAAAGTTTTAGGAAATGTCTTTTATTGGCACAGTGCCCCAAACTGGCACAATGCCTTAAGCTCCTTGGCAAGGGACATGTGAGAAACGCATTGCTGTTATGTATTAATTACATACTCTAATACTCTTTCTGTGAAGAAGAAATTTGTCTTTAGTCTTGACCCTAGATCTGACAGTTGCATTACTGTTGGGTATAGACCTTGATCCCATAGTGGTCTCTGTGCCTGTAGACCCTTACGCTCTGCAAAGGCAGTATGTGTTTTTTTAAAACCAACAAAAAATGCCAGAGTATTTAACAGTATAAAGTCACCAATTGAATGACAATCCATCCTGGTTTGTTTTGTCTTGTTTTTAAAACTTGGCTAACTATACAGGAGTTACTCTGACATGCTCAGCTGAATAAACAAAACAAATGAAAATCCCTATACATGAGTGTATGTTGTCTGAGTACTGTAACTTCTTTAACATAGTAGAAGTCATTTGTTCTACCTTGTGGACAATGATACCCATTATGCATCTCTCGTGAAGCTTGAGAAATCGTGGTTCAGTTCTTGGTGCAGCTGTTTGGTGCAAGCGGGCACCCCCATGAAAGAAAGACTCCAGCTATGCCCCGCGCTGCTGAAACAATAGTGAGTTATGTCGGGCTGCGCTGCTGGGCAGGCGGGCTGCTGCATCCAGAATGTCTTCTGCAGCTCTTGTGTTGCTATAGAGCTTGAACAAGAGAGCCTGAGGGGAAAAAAGCTGGGCTCTGAATGGAGAGGAATGTAGGTATGAAAAATAAAAGAGGAAAGTAAAATGCAGTTAATTTTTTTTTATATAACAAAGGGAATAAGACATTTTGGTCCCTTTGTATCTGTATTTCTTGTTATGAGAAGAAAAAAATAATTGAAGCAAAAGACCAGCTATTGGGTTTCAGATAGACATGTAATGGAAACAGATGTCAAAGCTATTCTCTATACGAAAGTTTATGCATTTGTAAAAGAACATACAGGTTTGGGCTATGTTCCTGCTTTGTGTTAGAAGACCCTTTGAATGAGAAGAATAGTTCTTTTTACGTGCTTCTTGTGGCGTTGACGGTGTTACAGTTTTACTTTAAATGTCTACGTGTTTCAGCAGACAGCTGTACGAATGGCAGCAGGACAGACTAAGTGGGAGTATACTGAGTTGGCTGGTAAAAATGGAATGTGACAAAAATGCATGCGCAAGTTGTTTACACTGGCACCAACAGAATTGTCAGCTGTGCTTAGACCGCTCCAGAGAAAATTCATTTCTTAACAATCTGCTTCATTTTTCTTCTAATTTCAAACAGTGCAAGTTGCTGGTCAAGTTCTCTTCAGCAGCCTTGGATCTAGTTTTCAAAAGTCAGTTGGTCATCAGTGTAGGGGTGCATGAGTCTGTATACAGGAGTTACTATTTGAAAATCCTTTTTGCAATGAAACATGCATGATGAGAATATCAGGAAATTTAGTCATAAGAGCTGTTTCAGGCTTTGAAAGATGTTCATGGATGAATTCTTCTATTGAATAAATTGTATGATTTTTCAAATTGTGTATATAATTTCATAAAGAATGAATGGAGGTTACTTGAGGAAAACAGTGAATATAAATGTGCCTACCAGAGGTGCTTACCTTGCATTCTGCAGTGGTGTTATTTGAAGAGTCAAAAGGTAATGCAGTAACACTCAAAAACTGAACCACTGCCTAATAGCTGAAGAGAAACTTCTGTTCATTTACTAAAAACTGAACATTTGAAGAATAGTGTTAACAAATGAAAAGGAAAAAAAAATCATTCTTCTTATTTTTAAACAGCGAGTTTCTCAGTGGAAAGTAGTAATTTATGCAGTAATAACGTACGAAAAGAAAATCAAATGCCTACTAAGTATAATATCAAAAGTTACACTTTGTGAAAGCTTAAACTTCCATTTTTCATCTCTGATCTTAGCCTGTTTGTTGAATTTAGATGGAGAGTTTGAACAATGTATCTATAACCCTAATATGTTCAAAACATAACTGTCTTAGGCTAAGAGCTTATCCTGAGAAACATGTAATTTAGATTTTGATGCAAAATGACCAAAATGTAACTCTTAATTGTAATGCATGGAAAATTTAACTGTACTTTTACAAGGAGGAAGGGGGTACTTCTGCATTTTGTATGCAAATATAATTAAGAGTATATAATATGTAGTGTGAATATTAGATCAGATATTTACTTCCATATTTCTCAGAGACCTTTGTATCCAAGGGACAGTTTGTCATTTATTTAGCCGAGGAAGTTTTATGTTTATCAGAATAGCTCTCTGTATTTGATAATAGTTGGCATAACATTAAAAGGCTGTGTTTAACTTCAGAGACAGTTTACTTACAATACAAAACTGGAAAAAAAAAAACCTACTTCTTGTTAATGATTAAAGAACTTTACTACAGCTTTATCTTGCACGTTAACAGGGGCATGTAGAGAGGTTTCAGCCTTTCTGGAGCCATGCAGAAGTTGTAACTGTGGAGGCACTAGATCAAGGAAAAAGGTCTGTTGTCAAAGTCTTGTATTACTCATCTTCAGAAGGAGGATTTTGGCCTTTCTAATGAGAAGCATCAATATTTTGAAGGACAGGAAAGCAAAATAGCTAATACTTTTGAAATTCAAAAGTGTCTAAGAGTTGAAAAGCAAGCGACCGTATTAAGACTCACGTTGTTACGTACATGGTTGAGCAAATAATTTATGTTCATAAACACTCTACTTTCTAAAGATTATTTTTTCCTTGATTCTATTATCCTTGTTCTGAAAAGATGCCCTAACAGAACACAGGAAAAATATTTTTTATTGTTTAAAGAGAAGTCCTGCTGTAGATAAAAGTAACTGTTCTGGTTTCAGCTGGGATAGAGTTAATTTATTCTAGTATCTGGTAGAGTGTGTTTTGGATTTAGTGTGAGAATAAAATTGATAACACACTGATGTTTTAGTTGTTGCTAAGTAGCGCTTATCCTAAGTCAAGGATTTTTCAGTTTCCCATGCTCTGCCAGCGAGGAGGGGCACAAGAAGCTGAGAAGGAGCAGAGCCAGAACAGCTGACCCGAACTAGCCAAAGGGATATTCCATACCATAGGATGTCATGCTTAGTATATGAACTAGGGGGAGTTGGCCAGGAGGAGTGGATCGCTGCTTGGGCATTGGTCAGCAGGTGGTGAGCAGTTGCATGTGCATCACTTGTTTTTTTTTTCTTGGGTTTTATTTCTCTTTCTTTTTGTTATATTCCTTTTTGTTACAGTTGTTATTATTATTAATTATTATTATAATTATTATCATTATTATTATTTTAGTTATTAAACTGTTCTTACCTCAACCCTCAAGTCTTACTTTTTTTTCCAATTCTCCCTGTCCTACTGGGAGCAAGGAGGAGTGAGAGAGCGGCTGCATCGTAATTAGTTGCTGGCTGGGGTTAAACCATGACAGTAGCATATTAGGAAAAAAATCTGCCCATTCCCAGGAATCTCATCTGTGGTAGTTTTCCCAAAGGAGTATCAATAAAGAAATACAAAATCCTTTTAAGCCTGAGCTGTTGCAGGCTTGCCAGCCCTACCATGTGATATTTTCAATAAATACAGTATCTAAGTTACTGTGAAGTTACTCTGTCATTAGGTAGAACTTTGGCTCAAGAGCTAGAATCCTTCCATACTAAAGAGGATGTATTTTCAAAAAAAAGTAACAGGAAAATTAATACATCATATGCAGCAGTCAGAACATGTCCTGAGCAAAGCAGAGGAAGCTAGCTTTGTCCTTGATGCAGAGGACAAAGATACAGTGCCTACACTGAAGAGCTGGTAACAAAGGTTGAATGATTTTCAGTTGCATCTCCCCACAGAGTCCTTGTTTTTCTTACAGAGCCATTTTGAAGCCCATCAAGAGGAAGGGATGGTAATCTCTCACATGGCTGTTGCTGGAGTGGGAATCTGGATTGCCTTCACATCTGGATCTACACTTCGCCTCTTCCACACTGAGACACTGAAACACCTCCAGGATATTAACATTGCCACACCTGTTCACAATATGCTGCCAGGTAGCTGAATCACATCATATGATAACATTTTTGTTTTGGCTTTATCACCGTCGTTCTCCAGAGTGTCGTAGATTAGGCCAGAATCAGAAGATCCATCTCGGACTTTGAGTCTGGTAACTGTCTCGTGACTATTTGCTTTAGTAAATCACAGTCTGTCGCCTGCACAGAAGAATGTGTGCAGTGAGCTGGTTGAGTAACAGCTCTCCTCCTTGGAGGTTATAAAGGTTATTATATAGATAAGCAGGTGAATTCTTCTGTTTAGTCTTTTTTTTTTGTGTGTGTGTGTGGCTGTGAAGCAGTAGGGCAATGCAGTCTGACATGAAAATGTGTTTGCTTTGCAGAGCATTTCTTCTGGAACTTAGTGTCAAAGTACATGATGGAGTCAATTTGCCTAGGATCTGGACCAGAAAGCCACGTGCTTAATTTTAATTACATCAGTAGTCCCAGTGCACTCAGCTTAACCACTCACACACTGCCATTTTGGAGAGTGTTCAGTGTTTTGCTAATTGAGCTTTAATTTGTTGAATTAAAAGGTTAGTCTTACAAGTAAAGATAGAAGCTGTGGTCGTTAGGATAAAGTTTAACAGATCTTTAAGTGCCTTAAGGCACAAGGTGTTCAATCACCCCCAAATCATCAGTGTCACAGACAGTTGCACTGGCCTGTGTCAGTTTTGCAAGTGAGCGGCTGGGACCTCAGCATCAGCCAGCACATCGGGTGGGAGCTGTGGCAGTGCCGGGAGATGAGACAGACAGACAGAAAAGCAAGACTGGCATGGATGAGCATGAGGTGTCCGTGAGGGGACAACCGTTCTTCTTGTCTCTTCTTGTTTATAGACTGCAGTAGACCGAGCTTCTGTGGTTTTTATGGGCAATGTGTGCACCAGCTTTATTGCTTTGTTTCTAGCAGAAGCCAGTTCTTCCCACACTGAGATTATATTCTTAAAAGAGTTTGGTATAAATCTTGCATGAAAAATGTTTCGCTGCTTCAGTCTCTGTCTTCTTACCACATTTTCTTTCAGATGACATTAGCTTTGCAATAAAGTTCTATTTTAAATTGTGTCCATTTATATCATGTTCTAGGCAGGGTGGTTTTTACACGTGGTGTTGACTGTAGCACCAACACCGAACTGCAGCAAATAGCCTGCCTTTAAATAGGTCATTTGATTGAATTCATCACAGTTATGCAAAGAAATCAAGATCAGTTGTAAAAAGAAGATTAACTTTTCATATGTTCTGCTGTTTATAGCGGGGGGGGAAAGGGAAGTAGGGCCTCCCTTATACATGTTTTCTGCATATAAACATCTTTAAAAAATTTGGCTTTAGTGTTCATTGCCATGGTAATAAAACTACTGATGTAACATACTGTTTTTTTAAAAAAATATTTGTAGCTAATTCTATCTCCCTGGTGTTATTCTTACCCATTTTAGTTCCTTTTTTTTTTTTCCCCTCACTGTCTTCACAGAAAGTATGCCAATGAATGGAAATGGAAATTTATTTCAGGAGTAGAACATTATTACAGCAAATGTTCCAAGGGAGAATCCATTCTAAAAATGAAATGAATTTCAATTATTTAGCAGCAGCTCTTGGGCCTGTTTATATGATCCCAATAATGCTGCAACAACAAAGGCAAAAAGACAGAGGAGTAGGAGGTTTACATAATAAAGCAGCAGTAAGGACTTTTTGGAACTAAAAGCAGTCAAAGAATAAATCAAGCTCTGTGTAGTATATACTGAGACTAAAAAAGAAAAAAAAACAAAGTGAAACAGAAAAGGAGTGAAATAGCTGCGTATTTACAAAATATGTATTTGCCTTTACTGTGAATTTTTTTAGGACTTTTAAAGGAAACAGCTCTGTTAGTTTTCTGAAATCCAGCAGGAGTTCCTTAATATGCAAAAATAACAGGAAAGTAAAAACTCAACTGGTATTGAAATGAGAGAGAAGAAATTGGTGTAAAAATATTGCTGAGTCTTAAGAAGAGAGATTAAAAAGGCAAGGTCTTGATAGAACTTTGAAGAAGCTGGACTTCTTTTGCTAAGATTTTAGTAGGAACAACAATATGTAATATTGACCTGATGGGCTGCCTGGCGTTGTCATCTGTGTCTTCATTAGAGCAATGTAAACGAGAGGAATGTCGCTCCATGAAGTTAATGGAATTATTTTGTTGTTATACAGTAGAAGTAAAAGCAAAATTTACTGTCGCTGTCAGGAATGGTTACCGTGAGTTACAGTCCTGTATTTAAAGGACAGCTGTAGTAACTAGTTAAGATAGAGGAGTAGGAGGTTCTCATAACCTTAGTAACCAGTTCTCATGGCATAGATTTTCCCAATTTTGCTCTTAGGAGAAGATGGCCTTAAATATCACTGCCTGCTCCCCTTGTTGTAAAGAGTGTGCGTCCTTTGCTTTGAGGAAGACAACCCTGCAGCACAGTGGGCAGGACAGAATCACAGAGGAATGAAGTGTAAGGGAAATGGCACAGGAGGTGATTGTCCTTACGATTCGGCGAAGTTCAGTAGTGTAAAAAAGCAGACTATGTCTGGCAGAATCTTTTATCTGCTGGATGTAACTTTTTTAATCTGTAGCAGTCCACTTGTGGAGAATGCAGCTGGGAGGGCTCTTGCTTTCTGGAGTTACGGGAGGTTTGTCTGTAGGAATGCAGGACTGGAAATGAAACCAGGGTCACGGAGGCAACCATGGGGATAGACTTTTAGTCCAGAGTGGTCCGTGGTACCTTTACTTCAGATATCATCAGAAATAATTCCTAATAATGTGTAACAAGCTTGTGTTCTACAACAGAACACCAAAAAAGCACAAATGCCATATGAGAAAAGGAGAGTGGTTGAGAGGAAGAGCATCATCATCGTTACAGGTCCAGGTAACCACTTATTTCACTATCTGGTAAACCACAGTACAGCTGGATTGCTTTTAAGTGGCCCAAGCACAGCTCTGTTAGCTGAACAGAGGGCATACTGAGTAGCAGGGGAAAAAAAAAAAAAATCTATTAACATTTGAAGACAGATAGACACACTTCACTAATGCAATGTACTTCATTTGTAGAACAAGTTTATGCTTAGCATTTGTGATCTGTAGTTGAAATCTCAACAAAGGCAGCTTTTCACCAGCCTTTATCGTAGCTTGCACCAAAAAAAAAATAATAAAAAAATCATATTGTACATGAATAGACAGTCCACTTGTTTTTTCGTAGTCACATTCAATATTTCATTATTCAAGAACATCCTTAAACATTTTTTTCCTTTCAGCTCTAAAAGAGTTTGTCCTTTTAAATAGATTACTGTGACCTTGATACATGCAATTTCATTGCTCATATGGACGGTGACAGGTTACCTGTTTAACAAAGAGGTGATTTCTGCATAACTTGCTGTATTCTGTTTAAATCCATATATCCTCTAGTGACATGTGTGTTTCCTGGAAACAGATCAGAAAAGCAAAGGAAAAAAAACAAAAAGTACCGTTTCCTCTCTGTGGAAAACAAACTATACTTTGAGGCTTACAGCCTTCTTTTGTCCCCACCCCACCAGGTACCAGACCATAAAATGATATTACTGCTGGGAAACGATAAAAAGATTGGGAAAAACTTTAGGTCAGCCCAATAGATCTGTACAGTGGGTTTGGGGTTTTTTTATATAGTAAGAGCAGCATGGTCATGTAAGAGGATATGCACCAGTATGCCCTTGCATTTACCCAGGGTTGACTTTGGAAGATCTGTGTGGGACCACATGAGGGTTTACCTCGGTCTGGTGGTTGTTGTAGTTGAGACCTGAAAAAGGTGAACATAGAGCAGAACATAGGCAATAAAACCATCTGTCCATGTATAAGCTTAATTGTTGGCTTCGGTTCTTCATAAAGTCAAGATCTTGGTCAGATTGTTTTACAGGTTTTAACAGTTCTGTCTGCATTGGGACAGTGTGATCTAAAAGTTGTCATTTAAAGATAAAAGTATTTGATTAGTTTTGGCATTTATGTTTATCATTTTCCCTTCTTAACTTGATAATTTCTGTGCTTACTGTGTAACTCATTCTGGAGAATTGGTTTTACTTTTTTTTTTCTCTGAATTTGAAATATATCAGAATAAAAAGTCACAAAATAACAAAGAAAAATATGACTTCAAACCTTGGCTAGCAGATAACAAATTAATGTTTTACATTAGTATGTTAATAGGGTTTTTTAATCTATATATAATTTTTGTAGTTGTTATATGCTATTTCAAGGTATATTTTCAGAGGCAGATGTTTCCTGCTTTTCCAAGATTTCAAAGCAAGTGGTTTTCCTTTTGACCTCACTATAGATGGTTCATGCTTAAGGTTGTGCTTGGTGTTTAAGATTCTAAGCTGCAGGCTGATAATTTGCTCTTTTCACCTATGGAAACAGTAATGCATGGTACCAGTTCTCCCTGGTAAAAATTACTGGTTAGAAGTTGCTTCAGGGTTGGAGTATGAAATACATATTATTTTACATTTTAAAAGTTTAAAAAAGTATTAAGCATCTATTGTTTAAAAATGTGAGTATCCTGCTTCTGCAAGGGGTTTGAGAGGCAAAAGTACAATTGGAGTTTTTGATAATTTTAAAAGTTTAAAAATTGTACTTAAGGATTTCTGTGTGTAGTTTGTAAAACAAGTTTTAAGTGAAATGGAGTGAGGTTAAGCTCACCTGCAGTTACCTTGCCCTTGCTGTGGCACTGGTTGTGGGAGAGGACTCACGTCATACATAACTTGAGCGAGCCTGAGCAATAAATCACAGAATTCAAATACTGATTTTTGAAAACTCCAATACACAGAGGTGTTTGGGCATCAGCATTTGAACTTCTTTTGTGCTGAAGGAGTGCCTTTGTGTGCTTTGTTCTGGAAACTAAATTAATCCAATTAATATATCAAAAAACCCTAAAAAAACAAACTAAAACAAAAAAACCCTACACCAAAAAAACCCACCAAAACCAAACCAACCAAAGAAAAAAAAAAAAATCAAAAAAGCAAACTCCAAGCTTCAAAAGGCTTGCAATTTATCTATAGGCATAGACTGTCTGTGCTTATCTAGCTGACGAGGGATGATGCAGTCCTACCAGCGTAAACAGCTGCAGTTTATGGAAAACAACATAGGTATCTCTGAAGGTCTGCATGAGTAGATGGAGCCTCATCAACTTACTCGAGCTTGTTACACCTGCTGAGGGTGACCTAATCATCGTGCCTTTGGGGTATTCTAGAATGTGGTTTGGGGTAGGCAGAGCTGGGATTTCAGATACGTGTGCCTTTTACAACACGCCATCGCTGAGTTAATACTCTGTTTTTGTAAAGTTCTGTGGGGAAAGACTTGAATTGTGGTCCGCCTCCTGCCTTCCAGTTGAGTGCTTTGGGCTACAGTCAAGCTGCTCCTGCCCTGCTTTCCTGCTGGGTCTGTGATTCATATATTCTTGGACGTAAATTGGCTCAGCTTCAAGGGACGAGATGGAAAATGCATTCATTTGTGATACACCATAATTAAGGTCCTTTTCCAAAGTGTGAACATGCGGGTTCATCCAAGTTCTATCAGATGTGGAATCCAAATTCCCTACTTAGTGATGAAGTGAGAGCTATGATGATGGGAATGACTGCTCTCTTGCATGTGAAGTTAGTCATAAACCCAAGAACATGTAGGTTTTGAACCTGGAGGATTCCAGCAGAGTTTAAATGCCTCTCCACATAAACTTGGGCCATGGCGAAAGGTTGGGCAGGCTGTGGTTTCCGTTTCTGAATCTTTTGAAGGCCTTTTTCAAAATCCATCTAAACTAAATCAAACGTATTTAGTAAGCGTTGCGAGCAAAAATGACTTTGTTTTCATTAGAAAAATAGCAATCCTATAAATAATAAGTTGCAGAAAAACATAGAATCATAGAATAATTTTGATTGGAAATTACTCTGGAGGTCATCTTGTCCATCCTTCTTGAAGCAGGCCTGATTAGGTGTGGTTGTTCAAGGACTTGTCCAGCCAAAGTTTTCATATCTTTGGATAGGATGGAGATTCCACAACCTGTCTGAGCAACCCGTTTTACAGTGTTTGACCACCCTTACGATGAAGAAGCTTTTCCGTACTTAAAATCCAAATTTCCCACGTTCCAAATTTGATCCATTGCATCTTATCCTACCAGTGTGCACATCTGAATAGAGTCTGACCCTGTCTTCTGTGCACCCTCCTGTCAGATAGGTGCAAACAGCACTTCTTTAACCTCTCTTTGTACACTGTGTGCTCCAGTCTCCTGGTCGTCTTGGTCGCCTTCCATTGGACTTGTTCCAGTCTGCCAATGCCATTTTTGTATGGGGGGCACCCAAACTCAAACAGGGGGACACAGCACTTCTGATGCAGTTTCACAGAATAAAAACTAGGAGTAAAAAGCAATCATGAACAGGTTTGAGTCTCGAGTATAGCATGTTATGGCAATATATTATTGAGTATTGTGAAGCAAAATGCCTCTCAGTTTTATTATTGAGATTATACAAACATAGTCTATTTGTAAAGAAAATCTATGTCTGCTTTTAGATACTGTGGTTTAGAGATGTAGGACAGAATGTTGCAGAAGTCTAATAGTATTTAAACTGTCACATATGTAAAGTTTAATACCACAATCCAGCAAAATACTGTGATGAGTGCTTTGCTGAATGAGTCGGTACCGCTGATTGTGTTTGCCTGAAGTTACCTTGATCTAGGCAAAGATCATCACTCTTAAGTAACGGAGCACTTCCTAAATTTTGCAGGGCAGCAGCGTGTTTCTGTGACCAGCCTCCTGGTGTGCCACGGTTTATTGCTGGTTGGAACAAACCTGGGTATAATAGTAGCATTACCGGTGCCACGCTTGCAGGGGATTCCCAAAGTAACTGGTGAGTGAAATTTCTCAAATGGATCAAGTACAATGGTTTTATACTGAAGATTTCATTTCTCTTCTGTCGGTAGCTTAAGTGAACCTGCTAAATTATATGTATTGTTTAGATATACGTCAGAGCTCTGTGATGAAATTATATTTGTTGTTCTTCCTGAGCTTTCCAGTACATCCAGATACTTGTCTAGTTTTGTCTCAGTTGTTTGAGCCTGGACAACTGTTTTTCTTTAGGGCATAAGAATAGGATAGGCATTAATCCTGTCAGAGTACAGTCAAATATATGGGGATGAGAAGAGAATGCAAGCAATCTTTCTTCCACATTTGGGAAAATAGAAGCATTAGGTTTGGAGACATAGATACTGAAAGTTTAGTATGTTGTCCGACTGGTTATTCAGTAAATTGGTTTTGTGCCCTTTCTCCCCAAAACTTTGAATATATGAGAGTATATATTTCTTTTTTTTTGACAATGATCAGATTTTTGCATTTTGGAGAGATGTATTTATTGAGTTACTTCATATTACGCCATTTGAAATACAAACGCATGAATGCTGCTGTATCACTTTCCAAATGTTTAAGCTACTAGCAGAAGCAAGATTTTTAAAGTGTGTTTAATAGGGGCTTTGCCATGCTGCGTTTTGGGTTCAGAATTCTGCTCGAGCTTCTGCGCTGTGGAGGGAAGCTGGCAGATTTTAGGAGGCAAGCTGTTTGCAGCTTCCTTCAGGGGAAAAAAAAGCTTATGTAACTTTGCAAAACGAAAACAAAACCCTCTGTGTTCAGCAAAATACGCAGCAATAATCCAGTATGACACAGGACGAATGCTTCTTAAAAATATGGCACCTATGTTAGGTGAAAATAAATGCAGTGCAAGAAAATGCACAGTTGCAGAATCAAAAAATCTCTCATTTTATTCTTCCATTTTCTGTTTTGATCATTGTGGTTTATGTCATCTGTATTTTCCTGCATTTATTTTGGGTCAAGATTTGTCAGATTTCACAAATCTAGCAACATTACGTTTAGAAATCTATTTTTATAGTCTTCAATACCATATTTGGAATTTGAACTGAAAAATTGTGACTTTTTCTGGTTGTGCTTCCAATAGTGATAATTCATCTTTATATCATTGCACTTTCTGTAAAAACAGAATAGGTTTTATTATAACCTGGAATGCATTAGGGAGTTAGGGATGGTTTTGTAGGGTTGTGGGTTTTTCCCCTTGATAGCCTAGCTCTTTTCCATATTGTAGCTGATTTTGTAGAATTTCCATTTGTAGCTGATTTTTTTCCTTCTTTTTTGGCTGTAAAAGCCACATTTACTGATATTGTTACAGGTTCTGAATTTGGCCATATGCAGTTTGGTTTTCATACATTCTAATGATTTGCACAGTGTAAATCTTCCTTGTACCACCACCATCCCACTGTTTAAATATGTTTTAAAAAATTAATAATTTTTCAGTCATTTCCTTATGAATCTGCCACGGTAACTAGAAAGCCATTCAGAAGGATGAGTTTTAGTTCCTGCTGTATAGCGTGGAGGGGTCTGTTACAACGAAACAGATGTTCACGCTATTCTGGAGAGGTACAGAGGTACAATAGGATTAATTGAAAACCACGTATTTTGTTTGTGGATTACTGGAGAAAACTCACAGTGTTACATTTGTGTCGATGCCAACAAAAAGAAGTTAGCAGCATTTCTGTACTCATGCTGTTGTGAGAACAGAGCACAAAAGTAAGTCAACTAAAATTCATAATGCCATGTGTCAGTGGACATATTAGTACAGTCCTAAAACACTTGTGGTACAACAGATTATTTTTTTGTACATTTTTTCTGTAAATTGTGTACGCACAAGGCGAAAGACAGACTGGATGCATATAATAGCGTTTTAAGAGTTAGGCTTTTCTGAGCAAACTTCATGAACTAATTATGGTAGAACACTGTGGTAAAATAATGTTCTTTAATTGTCTTTTTCTTTTGGCTCCAGGAAGAGGAATGGTGTCATATCATGCACACAATGGCCCAGTCAAGTTTCTTGTCACGGCTGCATCTATAAACAAGAAGAACAGAAACAAACAGAGGAACAGCCTGCCTCCTAGTTCAGAACCTAAAGACGACGACCAAAAGAACATTCTGCACAACGAAAGACCAAGCTCTTGCCTTAGTAACACCCATGACACTGCAATTTGGCTGGGGGGTTCAGTAGGATCCATTGCACAAAAAAGTGACTTGTCATCATCTTCTGGATCCCTTACTTTGTCTCACGGATCAAGTTCCCTAGAACACAGGCCAGAGGACAGTAACATTTATGAGCTTTTAAATGATCAAAATATCTCATTTAAAAGTAAAAGACAGAGATCCAAGAAAATGAAAGCAAGTTCAGTATTAGTCATTTCTGGTGGCCAAGGACACAGAAGAGTGAACAAGAAGACCAAGCAGCAGCGACCAGATGAACTAGTGTCTTCAGTGATGGTCTGGCAAATCCCACTATTAAATATCTAACTGGACTAAATCCAAGATACTTTCTGCTATTAAAAAAAGTCTGATATCCTTGTACAGAAATGGCAGCTTAGGACCCAAACAGATAGTCTTTATACACCTGGGAACAACTTCAGTAGGCTTTGATCACAGGATTAAGGGTTGCAAGACAGTCCTTGCATACTTAGAACATTCTGCAGTGTTAGGGTATTGGAAAACATTTAGCTGTTGATGCTGTCCTTGATACTTAGAACAAAAAGGATCTGTTAGACACTTTTAAATGGTTTTAGAATCTCTGCCTTATTTATATTTACATTTATAAATATCATAATTATATTCTGTAGCACTTAGGGAAGGCAAAGAACACATGCCATGTCTCATGCTGGTTTTTGCTTATGTAAATCAGCTGTTGTTTCTTTTTCCAAAGTGACATATTGCATGGACTGTACATTTTAACAAATTAGCAAATATTTTTAAACAATAAATAGTCTAATGCAAGCTAATACTAATTTGGTAATTACTATAATAGTTTGTAACATCATTCCACAAGCCAGAGTTGGGTCTGGACAAAAGCAGTTATATTAATTGATTGGTATTTGTTTATTTCAACATAGAAAATAGATTTATTATTATTATTATTATTATTTCTAATGCTCAGTATTATTAAAAACATTGCAGTACAAAAAGCACATTTTCTTGCTAGGTGCAATGTGTCTGTGACTGGCCTTTGTTGTACAGAGAAAGTTCTAAGGGTGCTATGGCTTAGGTCAAATAGAAAATACAGATACAGGACAGCTGTGCACTGGAGTGCTGCTAATGCATTCTCCCCAGCAACTTGGTTATCAAAGCTAGACATGCACTATGCTGGTTTTAAGGAGGCATGCACATCCAGGAACTTAATAATGAAATTATTAATTAAATCATTAACTGGGGAGAAATACACTAATATTGGAATATCTATAGGAAGTGCGGGTAATCACTGTGGGTGTAGGTCCTACACCAGTTGATTTGTGCTGTGGCCTCAGGCAAACACCTATCAAATAATGTCACAGCGCAACAGCAGAGATATGGTCATATCTGAGTGGCAGTCGCCTCTTTTCACGCAGAGTTTCAGCAAAGCATGGTCATGTAAATGGATATTGTGAAAATAGTGTGCATGGCTTCATTCACTCAGTCAGGTAAGCAGTTGCTTTGGTGGTGTTAGAGGGCTGAATTCTAAATAGAGACCTAATCATCGTTTCTTAATGAATCAATGTATTTCCAAAGGAAACTTTGAATTTGGGATTCCTACTGAAATTGCTTTATGTGCTAGTCTCTGCATGTGTAATATAAGACCAGAGCCTTCAGCTCAGAAGGATATTGCCAAAACCGGTGATGAGACACATCCTTCAGTCAAAATATGTTTAATACAGATAACATGTTGAATGGAGTCACTGGGAACATCCTTTTCCCTCGTCAATAGACTGAAAGATACAGAGAAATTAGGGTGATTAAGTTTCAGTTGAATATGTTAAGAACTCTAATACTGTCCATCAGTTCAGTAAAATGCAAATTAAATATATCTGAAGCAGGAGGTTTGTCAGATGTATGCATTGACTAGAATCACGTAAAACTTCTGGCTACTTTGGTGCTATTATTATCATCCCAGTAAGGGGGTGGTTTGCCCTGAAATTATTTCTGCTACTTCTAATGCACACTCCTTGATTCCACCATGGTTTGTTTCAATCTGCCTAGTTTAAATCGACATCAACCATAATTACAGTGTTTCCCAGCACTTGGCATTTTAAGGTAAACTGTACTAGGGACTGAATTACTTTGTTCGATATAAGATAAAGGGGTTTTTTTCAAAATAGTGGTAGATTGGTGGAGTTTTTTTAATGTTGCTGAAATTTATTGTCTTTATTTTGCAGCAGATTTATGTATCTCTTAAATTTTCAGTCTGTCTGCTCTAAAAAGCAAACCTCTATCAAGGTGACCCCAAAATCGGTGGGTGGGCTGACTTACCAAGTTTGACAGAGCACTGGAGTAACGTCAGGTCTTCCCTGCCACCAAGTACATGGGACAGAGGGAATGCCAGTGCAGTCAGTCTTTGCCTGTGAGGCAGCACCAAAATAGACATTTCAAAAATCAGATACGCACCCCAATTTCTTTTCAGAGGTTTTGCCTGCATCCTGATCAGAATGGGATTCTTGAGCCAGAATAGCACAGACTTCAATGAGTCACGAAGGACACTTGTTACAGATGGGATTATAGGTTTAGGGTCTTCATTACCGTTTTGTGCTTTTATTCTGTGTCTTCCGCTGTGTATCTTGCAACTTCAGTTGGGTGCTGTCAGCGTTGGCATGGGCTTAAGTGTTGGCATCAGTCCTGGTGGGGGGAAAAAAAAAAAAAAAAAAAAAAAAGCAGAGTGCCTCTAAGCCAGGCAGCTGGCAGCATTTTCCCAAACTTTCCCTCTTCTCCCTGGCCTACTGCCTGGGCTTGCCTGGCTTGAGGGATCAAGGCCAGTTGCATTTTCTACACTCTTCCATAGCTGTGGCCCTGGGAGCTGCTGTTTGCCCACTGTGTGGAAGTACTACATTGTACAGTTTAATGTATGTATATTGAAAAACAAGTTAAAAGATTCTTCTGTGTATAAAGCATATATAATCTAGTATCCCTTTGCTACACTGCAGTAAAAAGACCACAGGTTTTATTCTGCGTGCTCCTTGGGTGTGGGATTCTGCATCTGTGCCTTTGGGACTGGAGGATCACGTCCACTTTCGTGGATCTTTATTAGTAGGAGCAGTAAGCAGAGTCCACCACACATTCAGCTGGAAATCCATGCATGGCCTTATTACAGGATCTGCTAGCAGTAATGCATGAGACTTTTAAAGTGAAATTCATCCTATCTTCCAGCTGAAATGTAACATCCTTCAGTTTTAGCAATAAAACAGTAGAAACAAAGTACAAACCTGCTCTTCTGAAAGTACATCGGACTCTTGCCAGTGACTTCAGTAAGAACAGAACTGGGTCCCTCATTTACATTACACTATTTTGAAAACACATATCTATTTATCTTACTAAACTGTAAAGCAAAAAAGAAGCTGTATGTCTGTCTGCAAAAGTACACATTGTCATGAACTAGATTTTTAGTAACTAACTGAGCACAAGGTGTGATGTTTGTTTTCTGATATGCAGCTAACTGGTATTACCTTACTATAAAAATGGGCAGGAACCAAAGTTTCTCTTACAGCTGGCAAATAGTCTCTACAGCTGTTGTAGACTATGCTGATAGGTAGGTTGGATTTTGCTTTCTGATACTGCTTTTCTAGATTAATAGAAGTTATGGAAAATATTAGGAAAAGAGGGGAGCAAGTGTAACCACTACGATATATTCTATATATGTTTTCTAACACATAGTAGTGTCTTTTATAACATGAGCCATAAAACTTGTGTATTTATGTTCAAAGTATAAACTGAGAAAATGTTTAATAAAAAAATGTGATAAAATTAACTTCAGAAGTACATTTCTTGGGTCGTCATTTTAACTAGAAGGCTGGAATTTGTGGCATGCATTAATAATATATGTATTAATGGACTCATGAAAGGGAGAATAGGATATGTGATTAGGACAGCAAAGATATATTTTTATTTATTTATTTCTATAGTTTCTACAATTTAACACCAGCAAATGCAATTTCTGAAAGTGATGCAGTCTCTTACAATGAGTTTGACCCCTGTATCAATGGACCCAGTGTCTAAGCAGTAGAATTTCTACTATGCTGTCTACATGGAGTATGCATCAGCACTGGGGCAGCATGCATGATGCATAAAAATGAGAAGCATTAATATTCAAAATGAGTATTGCAGAGCAAAAGCATTAACAGATGAAATTAATTTTCAGTTGCTAACTGGCGATTCATTCTAATTAATCTGCCCTAAAGGATATATACCGAATCCCATGATTGTGTTTAAATACTGAGACTTGTATTCATCAGACTTGGCAATAGCCTGTTTGTGCATACCTGCACTATTATAAATAAACAATAAGAGTTATTGAGAGCTGCTTGGTTGCTCGTAAAGCCTGCCTTTTTGCTCCTGTTTTTATACCATACCTCTTTTATATATATATATATATATTTATACCACACCTCTGAAAAACATCAAATTGCATGAGAGCAGGATACTGTACATTCGCACACCTGAAAACAGATTCTGTCCCAATAGGAATTTACAACTCGTTATTTATGGGTGGGAGGCTGAGGGCTAAAAATTGCTTACTGTCCCTTTGAGAGAGGACTGAATATTGGGAAGGGTTTCCTGAACTGTGGTTAGGTGCTTAAACTTCACTGTTCCTCTCTCTTCTGTCCTATTTAATTTTCTGACCATGTGAAGATGAATTAGTTTTTGTAAAATGCATTTGTGGGTGAGAAAAATCTGTGGTTTGAAAGGTGCGACTATAATGGAGGGTTCTATAAGAGTTAATCTATTGCAATGAGTGATACCGTGGAGTTGATACAGGATTTTTAGATAGCTTTATGTATCTTCACAGTAATAATACTTCACATAGTAATAGTCCTGTTAAGAAGGCAGATTAGTATCATCCGTAGCTAGGAAGAAGTGGAGCTGAAAAGCGTTTGCCTGACTTGAAGCCGCATGTGATGAGTCTGCAAGCGCACAGATTAAAGCCGTTGGTGCTTTCTAAGCCCACAATCAACCCTTCGAACTGCCGCCTCCTTGCAGGCGTTCTGTACGTGCGGTTGCTGAAACTGCCTGTGCTAGTAAACCGGCCAGGGCTGGGGCAGCAGCTCGAGCACTGACCCGTGGTCACAGTTAGTAGCTGGCTCTCTGGGAGTGAGCCTGGCCTGGGCTGCTCCCATCAGACAGCATTGACAAGGCCACTTATCTGGGATATTCCGGGGACTGATTAACTCCGAGGATGTAAATGGTGTGGTGCTACTTGCAGAATAGGCTCTCTGCCTCTGGTTTCTTCATACAGGTGTAGCCTAACGTGTCCATACAACCTACTTCATGTGGGATGGTTGCCTAGCAGTCTAGAACTTGAGACTAGTCTCCTACAGTCAGGAGACAGAAATACATACTAGCGGAGACTTGACCCCTGCCATACAGCTACCAGGGGTCGGTACGAGGAGTCTCATTGTTAGTCTGATGGTTCAACAGCTGCTTGCACTGCGCCACAGCTCAAAATTCTGGTTTACTTCCTTCACCTTTCCAATTTAGGGGTTTTGTAGCTGTATGTAGAATCTACATCCCATCTCCTTACAAATGCAGCACGCATGCTGCTAGATCTATCTGCTCTTTGATTTGAGAAATGTAGCTCAAGATTTTAGATTTTTCAGAATTAGTTGATTTGCTGCTGCCTCATACTTGTGCTTACTTGATCATAGCACTTTCCTTAAAGGCATGCCCAGCTACCAAACTACCAGTAACACTCTTCGCCTCCTAAAACAAAGAATCCAAATAGCAACACTGAAACAGCTTCAGATGAAAGGATCTGAAAATTTCCTAGGCAAATGAAGATTTACTGTGTTACTCCATTTGAAATGCAACAATGTCGAGGTATGACCGAAAGCACTTCAAGTGCTTTGGCCAAGCTCCATAAACCACACTATGAAGGCAGTTAGTCTTTCACAGCATGACCTTCAAAGGTGTTCAAAGGGGATTTTTTTTTTTTCCTCCAGCAGAACAGGCCTTGACAGCAGAACTGCAAGTTCTCCTGTTGTGCATATTGTTATACTCCGGGGATAATCACAGTTACCATTAATGTGTGTCCCAGCCTGGAAGATGAGCCAGAACACCTAGGATTAAAATGACACACCTCAGGGGAGATGAAATCATTGTAAGAATTCACTGGAAGTCTGATTTAAGGAGTTATTGTGACATCAAAAGATTCAGGTGAGTGAGCCTCCAGCAGAATTTTCTCAAGCACCAAAGTACTTAAATTTCCACTGAAATCTGTATATTTACATGCCCAAATGCAGATAACAAGAAAGGTTTTAAAGAAACTAGATACCACTTAGCTACAGAGTTACAGAATTTTTATTTTTGCTTTCTATTATTCCACACTGGAGAGAAATTCTGTGGGTTTCACCTTGAGCACCAGGGTCACCTTGAATATTGGCACAAAACCCACATTAACTCACGCCTTCCAAAGCAAATTGTAAAAGTTGTTTCCTGTGGGCCTTTCTGGTTGGTTCTTTCTGTGTGCATTTCAAGTTGCAGAACATGCCTGTCAGACTACACATGTTCCCTTTCTAAAGAGATCTAACATGTCTTAATGTTGCCTTTCTAAAGAGATTTTTTTTCTGGAGGGTTGGGTAGCACAGACCATGTGTATTAGTGAGGAGGATTACCCCTAGTTCAGCCAAGATTTTTAAGTGCAATAACTTTTCTGCAATGTTGCTCAGAGCAGTCTGTGAGGCTCTTAATCCCGATCACAAGCAACTGACACCATCAGTTAACTTAAGCTGCATCTACACTGCTGAACTCCAGAGCACTTCAAACATTACTGACACACATCCTGAGGCCGTATTGGGTGGGATGCCCATGCCCGTCCCTTCCCAGCATGAACCTTACTGTTCAGGCAAGCAAAGCTGGTTATAGCCTATACATATACGTGATGACATTTCACTGATAGACCAGTATTTTGGGAGAAATGTACTGATCACGAGGTATTTTGCTCGCGAGCCATAGTTATAGATGCTTTTTGACGAGACAGGTGGTGGGACAATCCATGGCCGATTATGGCTGGGAAGAAATGTTGACTGGATAATCTCAGAGCACTGTAAAGAGCAAGGGTAGGCTTTCATTTGCTTTTTCAAATTCTTTGGGTTTTTATTATCTTTTTAGCAAATGAGGAGAGGATGTGCACATTTTCTCAATTGTTCATCTAAGTAAATGCTGTGTGTTCCCCATCTTTTAACCTTATAAAATGCTTTCAACCTCATTAAAAGCTGTTCTACCTGTTCAGAGCATTGTTTTGGGTGATAAAACTCTGCACTAATACAGTCTCTTTTGTTATGCTGTTTGTTGGGTTTTTTTCTTAAATTAAAAACAATATTGATCTGTCTCCAGTGCATAGAAGTATGCAACTGAACACTGAAGAAATCTTTATGATCTATTTTTCCTTATGATTACTACCACTCTATCTGCCACAAGCTGATAGCCCTCCAGATGCAATCAGCCATTCCTTTCAATTCTACTATTTGAGTGTATTACAGGGATGTGTGAAAACTAGTACACAAAGGCAAATCAGCTTGGGTCAGCATCAGATATATACAATGCATCCTGTGTAATGTGCCTACAGCATGTATGGTTTTTGTACTCCAAATGTATAAAACGTATTTTAGGTATCTTTGGCTGCTCAGCAGAAATACAATAAGCATTTTGTCTGGGCCAGCAATAGCATCAAACCAATCCTTGAGGCCATTGTGTTATAATACCAAGAAGCATTTCACACAGGAGTGTTCAACTGTCAAACACAGAACGAGCAAAAGGAGTCAGGTTTTCTTTTCCATTTGGTTTGTTTTGTTTTTACATTTTGGCTTCTGGCCATGAACCAGATCTCTGGGTACTGCGGGGACCACGGACATCAGCTACTGCCACTATGTACCTGATACTCCAGTGCGCACAGGAGGAATACTACCAAGCTTCACCTATGCCAGTTCCAGAATTTTGATGCTGCAAAGTTTATTCTTCCAAGATGTCCTTGTGCCAATCTAAAAGACAAAAGAATAGCCTACCAACAGCTTTGCATCTGCATACACACTGGTACCAAGTCTAGACTCTGTAGGTATACCAGTCCTACCTAGTGTGCTGGAGATGAGCTTGCAATGTAATGGACTCAGAAAGCAAAGGCTGGAAAGCCCACCTAATTAGCTGGGTAAATAATTGAGCATGGACCTGTGCTCAGCTCCATGCTGCCATGGGTACACTACCTATCTGCAGGATTCTACCTTGCTTACTTGTAAAAGCTAGCCTGTGTACGCCTGGGGGAGCTACATTCTGAGCCCATTATCTAGAAGGTTTAAAGCCTCTTGGTCCATAGAATACAGATTAAGTATTTCATCTGGGTGAAATAACAATTTTGTTAAATGATTCCTAACCTCCTTAAATGAGGAATTCTGTAGCTTCACTAGCCAAGAATCAACCCCCCTGAGACCAGGCCAATTCATTTTTTATGTGGTCTGCTGGCTAATTGTACTGAGGAACAGTGCATTTGCTCCAGCTACCTGGGCAGCCCAGTCCTGCGCGACAGCCTCAGAGCTGGGAATCGCAGCCCTGCAGCTGCTACTGCAGCCAGGGGGAGAAAGGAAAGAAATGCAGTACCTCTCCCAGGAAGAGCAGGGCCCCGATAAGCTCTCAGCAGAGGTACATCTCTCTGGATCGGGGTGCCATTTGGTGACCCTGTCATGAGAATGGCATTCAGCTCTATTGACCATTTCTGCACTAGAGACATCATAGGCTGATGCCTTCTAGGAAGAAAAAATTGAAAATCTTCTGTTTCGCCTGATGCGGCTTAAACAGACAGAAAGGTGTACAAGATGAAGAAACCTTCCTATTTCTTAATCTGTTTTTTTTTTTTTTTCTTTTTACAGGAGAAACATTTGATAAAATCCTTTTGGTCCAAACTGCATTCCCTTTTTATTATTGAGCCCTATTGCTGGTATGTGAGAGACAGAGAAGATGGGCTGTATGTCCAGAAGGAAGTCCACTGTATGTGATCGGGCAGGAACTAGCTAAGGTTTTGAGGACAGAGCAGAGCAAACACTTCCCTCCCTGCCTTTACTCACCTCACTGTGCTCACCACTCTACTGTTGTTGCTGTAGACTAATTGTCCCTTGCAGAACACAGGTATCTCGGCCAGTCCTGATGGCCAGTAGCAGCAGTTAGAAGCAATCAGTCCCTGTGAATATTTGCCATGTTGGCTGGGCTACAGAAATGCATGACAGGCACCAAATTATGTATCATGTAAGCTGTGCAATACCTGATTTCTTCAGGACAGGGGCTTTTCTATACTGGGACAATGATTTGTCTCATGTAATTTAGGTGGTTAAAAATTGTCTACAGCTGTACCAGTCTGACTTTACAGCTAATGGAGAGAATCAAGGAATACTAAAGGATGATTCACCTCATCCTAAGATAAGATGTCTAAGATAGGTGAGAAAAATTGCCCTCCAGACATGGTTATTCCTGTACATTAATTATAAATGGAGCCTGAAGGAACTCAGTTAAGTAGGGAAACCAAACAGCTAGAACTGAGATGATTTCTACAATGCATGTCCCAGTTTTTAGCATCATCTCCAGTTCTACTGAAAACTAAAAGGCTAGTTGATGAGCAGCCTTATTCTCCATGGGATGTTTCCCAGCCTATGATCCACAGAGCAGCAGTATTTTGCAAAAGTTGTGCTAAGAGGTCAGCAACTCTCCTTTATATCTGTTTTCACTTGTCTGTGAAACAAACCTTGTGTTTGATGACAAAGGTGCATGGGGACCGGAAAGAAACTTGGAGGGAGGACAGTAGACTTAGGCTTACAAAGTTAGGGAATCACTGCGCAAATTAAAAAGCAGAACTGAGGTAATTTTACCCAATCTGCTTCTGGCAATGCTCAGTGAGGGCAAACGATAAAGTTTACAACAGCCAAGCACTACCTGACTTCTTGGGCTAGGACCGCCATGGAGCTTGGATTTTGTATAGGTCTTTTGCTGGCTCCAGCCACAGGGGCAAGTATGGCCCATAAACACACAATATGCTACTTCCTACCCACCACTGATTTTCATTCATCTCCAGAAACTGTAGCTCGGACACCTCTGTGTACACACAGACTGCTATGTGATGTGGCTGTTAAACCTGAAGAGGAGCTAAGCAAATCCAGTAGTGCTTAAAATCATCATATATTCAAAAAGCATGAGTCAGAACGATCTCAGATGATCTCCAATATTATACTGCTGCCACAGCCACATAACTCTTATCAGTGTGAACAGAAGTCAGGTACCTCAAGCGGAGATGATCCTCCACAGAGGAATAGAACAATGGGGATTTTAAAAGTGAAAATAATTTCCCAAGACCTGTATCAGTTGTCTAATTTCAGTGTCATCTTGAAATATACAGCATTTAAAGTAACACGAAACAGCAGGAAGATTAGTTCCTGATGTCAAGAGAGAAGAGTTATTTCTGGCAGGCTTTAATGAATCTGCTGTATCACACGGAAACTTCTTCCAGCTAGCTAGGAATAAAACCATGTACAGAAATTAACAGTCCAATCATGTAATGGACCCAAATCAGGGGACAGCGGGAAATTCACAATTATGCTAAAGCCACATGTGGTTACCAATTATTCTAAACTGCTGTGACACTGTATGATTACCACTTATTTATCTTACGGCACCAAGAAGCACGCTGACCTCTCTCAGTAGAGTTGAGACATGACCTCAGCTTGAAAACCAGCCTTCTGATTAAGCACTATGCTTAAGTGCACAACACAAGTAGAGCCAAGGGTTTCAAGTGGTTACACTTACCCAGCACTGCATGCAAGCACTTTAATGTATTAAGGGCTAACTCAACACATAAGAGTTTTAGCAAAACCAAAGTCAAAAAGTAGGAGCAATGGGACAAAATGAATGAGTAGACACCCAACCACGCTTAACCATCACCACCAGGAAGCTGGAAGAACATACAGCTGCAATGGTTACACTGCCAGCAGAGAAAAAAATTGTCAGGTTAATTTGAGAGAGGAGACGGGAGCAGCTTTGCAAGTCTGCTCAGGAGTGTCTCCCAGGGCCAGGAGCCACTTGCTGGGTGGCTGCAGGAGAACCAGTCCGACAGGACCCTGGTGTTGGTGGAAAGAGGGGAAAAGAGAAAAGCCGCAGATGACTAGTGTTTTGAGACAGCAGTATCATAGGAAAACTATACGTTGCAATGGCAATACGATATATCCAGGCACCAGCAGTGGTTTAGAAAGGCTTGCACAGCACGGTGTCAGTGTCTGCTGTCTTGGCAGATGTCAGACTGCAGCTCGTGGTGGGACGGCGGCCAGGTAAGTACCACCGACTGCATCAGGAGCAGACCCAGGGCACAACTAACGTAACACGAGGGTTTTTTTCAAGAAGCTGGGAAACGGGTCTAATTCAGGGAGTCCTGACGACAGCCTCAGCTTTGAAGAGCAGGACAAAACGGGACCCAGACCCCAACTGCAGTCAAACAGAAACCACCTGGCCTCCACCTCGTTGCTCCCCCGTCGGCAGAAGGCTCCGGCTGGAAACCCTCCTCGCCGCTTCCCGCAGCGAGCACGGCCGACGCCGGAGAGCGGACAGGCTGTCCCCGAGAGGCCGCGGTCACTCGCGGCTCCAGCCTGGGAGCCCCACTCGGGGCGCCGTGCGTCCACCAGGCCCGCCGCGCTGGGGCCAGGGGGCTGCTGCAGCAACCCCCCCCCCCAGGCCCCCCCTCACGCAGTTTACCTCAGGGACGGCTCCCCCC
>NW_010972653.1:12063013-12077201 GCF_000737465.1 Haliaeetus leucocephalus
CCCCCCCCCTCCACTCCCGGCCCGCCGCCGCGGAGCCTCCGGGGAGGATTGGTGCCGGTATCGGCCGATAGCTGAGGTAAAAAAACCCGGTAGCCGTGTCTGTGTGTGGGGTTGCAGCACCGTCAGGCTTAATCGTGCTTTCCTCTTCCCTCAGACCCCCTTAATCCGCCTTCCCCGGACAGGAGGGAGGCCGGGCATACCCCCACATCCCTTCTCCGTATGTCGCAGAGGAGCCAAACCCGATGCCTGCGTATTTTATTTATTTATTTATTTTTTAATCCTGCTGACCTATTACAAATCTAAACGAATCTTTACGGTAGCGTTTAGGGATGTGTAGCAGCAGCAGATTGCTTCCCGCTATAAATTCTTCATGGCGTGCTTCCCCATCCTACTAAAAGCACACGAGTGGTGCAAGCCCTGGGCGTACACACGCGTGCATGATTTTGCAGGGTGGAAGATGCCTGAAAAAAAGTCCTACTGAATTTCGTTTGTCCGAATCCGGTAGGTTTTTATGTCTGGTCCTTGAAAGCAACAAAAAGCCGGCTCCCAAACCCAAACTTGCACGTAGCGTAGAAAATGGTAGTATTAAATCCTATAGCCAACTTTCGTCACCCATCAAGGAAAAATAAAACCCTCTAGAAACAATATTCTGTAAAGCTTTCCCACAGCAATTAAATTGAACAATAGAAAACTAGAACAAAAAGGTAGAAAAAAGTAGGGCAATAAAAAATAGAATAGCAATAAAATAGAACAATCCTTTTATATGATCTGAGAAGCTAAAGAGCTCCTCTGTTTTTCAGAGACTTAACCATCTGTCTCCCAAGGAGGAATTAAAGGGAATGCTTATGGAAAATAATAATTAAATTGTCACTAGTATTGACAAAGCAATATTTGCTCCCCAGTTTAAGTCTCTGGCCCATCCTGCCTGTTCTGCACTCTCCTCTTCCCAGGGCCCATCACACAGCATTTATTCACCCTTTAATTAGGACATCCAGTGCATGCCAATGGGATCCTCTGGTCATCCACTGCTAATGGCACTGTCTGATGAGAACCTGCCAGAGAGCTGAGGACTGGTCCCTTGCCTGCCCCAGCTTCCCCCCCCCCCCCCCCACCTCGCAGGGACTTGCTCCTGGCAGTAGTAGCACTGAAGTCAATGGTGACACTCTTAGGAGCTGGAGTTTGCAGGACTGCGCCTTGACAATATCAAAAGACTGAAATCCTTAAAAGCTTCCTTTCTTCTATGAATGCTTTGCTTGCATCACTTTTCAGTGTACCAAATAGTCCAAATAGGTGGACAGATTTGAAATGTCAATAAATATTAGAGCACCATTATTTGGCAGGAACATTAAATGAAAGCCATTAACTGGCTTTACTACAGTAAAGCAGGATTATAGTATTTAGAGCTGGCCTAGGTTGCTGTAGAGACAGTGATGTGGTTAGATGACTGGATCCAGATCGTACTTACCAGGGGTTTTGGCATCCTGTAGTATCCTGTTGCAAGAGGATATTAGGGGCAGCTGGCTGCTAAAGAAGGGTATAATAAAACATGAAAGGAAATCCTGAAATTTCTTTTAAAGTAAAATTAAACTCTTTTTTTTTTTTTTTTTTTAAGTCTTGTGAGATCCTGTATGGATTTTGCAGGGGTTTTGCTGTTTATCCCTACTAAGATTCTACAGCATTGCAGTTAGGAGGCCATTTATTTCCTGTGAACAGAAGCTGAGACACTTCACATCCTTGGAAATACCCATTTAAAAAATGAGCTCATTTTCATTGTGTTTGATCGCATTAGCCTTCTCAGGACATGACATTTTTATGTCCGCTGTTTTACTTTTCAGTGGAATTGTCATCATCTGTTCTTTCTGCTTCATTTTTCGTCTCAGTGTTGTTTTGTCAGAGAACAGGCATGATTAGTTCCTTTCATTGAAGAAGAATTACTTTATAGCAGTCCATGATTTGACAACCAGTTTAACCTGATCTATGACTGAGTTGTCACTGAGCGGGAAAGGACCCTGCTCCTTCCCTAGCCTGGGCCATACATTCCTACCCCCTTCCTTGTACCAGCACTCATAATCACGTGACTATACAGTGAATGGATAGAGAGTTTACCTTCCTTCTGTAGTTAATTAAGCAAACACTCAGTTTACATATGTAGACGTTGGCATATACGAGTGGGGTTAGTTCTGTGACCAGAGCATTTAAATCTGCATGTAACTCTCTGCAGGATCAGGACCATACATGCTGTGTTTTCCTCAGACAGTGTTGACAATCCTGTAGCCTTTTTTCTGTCCTCATCCTAAAATGCTCCTTGGATGCGAACTGGCAGTTTTGGCTTTGAAAGAATTACAAGAATGGGTCAGTATTGTATATGGGTGATTGAGTGTTAATGTAAAAAAGAGTTGGCTAGGTCCTTTGTTCTGCACTGCACATTTGGTACTTTCCAGTTTCTTATACTTCATCAGTGAGGATGGCAGGAATTCATGATTGGTTAAGTCAGTTTATTTAATGCAAAACAAGCCGGGAAAAAAAAAATCCAGTAGTTCTACAGATTTTGCACAGTGTGTCAGAGGGAGAAGAAAGATGTGTCACACAAATGCTTTTCAGGTGCGATGTTTCACGAGCTGCCATTGCTATGCCTCTGGCTAAAACAGACGGTTTGACAGCCTTTTTTAATTCACTCGGAAACACGCCAGAAACCGTAACCTTTCCATACAAATCCACGTAAGTTGGACAAGCAGCTTCCATGCTGTTATGTTGTCTGTCACAACATGATTTGCATTAATTAATAGTATTGAAGTTATTTTACACATACGCATTCACAGATTAGCACAAGCTGGCTGTTGTTTTTCTGGATACTGATTCCTCCAGGAGTATTTAAGGAGCAGAGTAAGCTTTGCATGTGGATCTCTAACTGCTGGAAGGCTCCTGGACTTCTGAATCATTTCAGACTATCAACCTGTCTGAGACCTGCAATCGTTTTTATTTTTTTTTCTTGGAAGCAGTTCTGCTTTCCTCTCTCCCTCTCTTGTAAGTAGATTGGAAGAACAGGCCCTAAGCTCTGGAGATAAACTATTATTTCTGTGACCCATATTTTAAAGTGTTAGACAGTAAGAACCAAAAGCCAACCCTTTGCTACGAGAACGGCATGCAAACAGCGAACGTTCTGATTCTGTCAGTCAAAGACAAATCTCTTAATGGGAGAGCTCTCCTCTTATCCTGTAGCTTTCTTTCATCTCTTCTTTACTGCAACTCCCCACATTGCCTCAGTTCAAAAAGAGCTACCATACACGTTTGTATATACAGTGTAGGAAGTCCAGATGCTCATGAAGTTAATGGGAATTTTCTCTTGACTACAGTGGGGATGGGATTTAAAGTGATGTCAGACTCTGGCTTTATCAAAAAGCCCTGTGAAACTTAGGTGGAAGTTTCTAGCTGCAGATTACTAGCACAAACCTCTTTCTCTCCAAAGCTGTGGAAGTGGGCAGTACACAGACAATGTATTTCTTGTTTAATAACGACCGATAATAGAGTCCTGAAGGAGTTTGGTTTTCACAGGAGATGCAGAAACAGTAAAGTAAATATCACTTGAGTGTTTTGCTTTGTGAGCTTTGGAGTTAGTCAGTGCCATGTGTCCCAAGAAGTTTTACACCGTGATATAAGAAAAGGAGGGCATATGATAAAATTCACTGGTGCTGCTTCCCATTGGTCAGGATGAGGTCTGTACAACTCATTCTCTGTGACAGAAGACCAGAAGGCCTTTATAATGGGCAACAAGAGTTGCAAGGATCTATTAGATTGTTAGCCCAATGCCTGGACAGTATCCCTGCCAAGACATTTTGCAGCCCTACAGGGAAATAAATACTTCTACTGCACCCCCAAAATCAGGAAACTTTTCAAAGTACAGTGGCTGAAAAACCTCAATTGGAGAGATGTTGTTGATGTGTATCTAAGATCTCTCCCTGGTCAAAAGCAACAAAACTTTAGACATATGAGTGAAACATCAAAGTCTCAAAATGGTCAAGAATCACAAACTGGGACCCCTGAATCTGTGGTTCTTCTCACACCTCCCAAATCACAACCATAACCCCAAACATCTCTCTGCCTCACATCCTGATTTGAAGGTCCTAGTTCTTACTCCAGGTCCTGACTCTGTTCAGCTCTACCCAGATTGCTACCTAAAATGCAAGAGTAGCACTGTGACTGTCACACATGATGCAAATTTAACTGTATGCATTAACAAGCCTTTATCCTGTAGCACTTGAAAAGGACATGTTTGAATCACAGGTTTGTCAGCCATACTACAGTCTTTACTTCTCTGTGTCAGGAAGTGCAAAAGTAGATGGGACAGTCCTGAGGTAGCTGTGATCATCATCACCCTTCACGATTGTGCTGCCCATCTGTATGTCTCTTCAGAAAGAGCATGGATCATTTTGGGAAAAAAGAATGCTGCCAAGTCAGCAGATATAAAAGTGGAGAAGACAAAAAAGTGCAGTCCAAAGTGAAAAGCAGCATGTATATTTCTTCAAGGTATCCATGATGATCCATTTGACACCTGATTTTCCATCAAGGTCATTGGCCAAAACAGAGAAACCATATAGGTGTGAGACGGACGATTTGAGCAGAACAATGCTTTGACCTGATTCAGCCAGAAGTTATTGGCTTGGTACAGGAGTAAAATTCTTTGGCCTGTTCTTGGAGGAATAAGATTAGATAACCAGGCAGTCTTTTCTGTCCCTTAAATTCAGACATCTTAACTGTTACCTATCTGCTCTGTTAAATGGAAAAAAAAGATTATTGTGAGAGATATTGAATTACTTGCACTAAATTCTAAATGTAAAAGTTGAGTATAGTCTGAGAAATCAGTGCAGCCAGAAAGCCTTGCCTGAACACCCAGGCTCAGCATATGAAATTCACATTATAGTAAAAAATGTTATGCATCCAATGCAGAAAGTGTCAGGCCATGGAAATAAGAGTATTTTAATAGAAACCTATTTTATTTCTGTCTCAGAATGGCCAGCAACTGTTACCTTCTAGTAATGTAAACAGCATGCATTACACTCAATTTTCTCTCCTTCCCCTGTTGAGTTCCAATGACCACATGGAGTAGCCTCATATTTTGTTAAGCCCTCAGTTACATAGTTGCTGCTAAAAACATTCCCATTGCTTGGTGAAATCTGTGCTGACAGCCTACAGGTATTTCTGATAGTAAAGTCTTGCCACGAATACCTGTGACTCTAGCATGTGTTTCTGCTTTGAGATCAGCAAAAGTGTTTTTCAGTCCTGGCACAACTGGCTTGGGTCTCCAGGCACTATAACTGAGCCCTGCCCCGCCAAAGGCAATGGGAACAAGTGCGGAAATTTCCGTTTTGTCAGGGAATAGAACCCAGGATTCTTCTTTCTCTCCCTCAGTAACATTTTTTGTTGTTTCTCTGAAAAGTGATACAGCTTTAGCCTGGAGGAGAGTAACCCTCCTCTCATAGTCTTGATGGTTTGGGCACTCTGTTGACATTTGGGGGTTTTAATCTTGTCAGACAAAGGAAGGAGCAGCGGCAAGTTTCCCATGGGGCTTGGTCAGAGGTCTAAAGATTGTAGAGAAAGGGAAAGTAGCAGCAAGAGTCAGTACTGCTATCTTTTAAAATAATTGAGGTTTATTTTGGAGAGGATTCTGGGCTAAGGCACCGAAAGCAAGAACTAACACCTGATCGCACAAGTTAAGCACTTCATCACCATAGTCTTCGGTATTTTTCTACTGGCTAGCCCTTGGTGCTTTCCTATGCTCGTTTTTGAGGATCCCAATCAATTGGCATCTAACTGTACCCACACAATGCATATGGGCACAGAACCTGTCCCTATGTTCCAGATTCCATTCCAGGACCTGGTTACAGGTAGATAGCAGTACTGTACAGCTCAGACATACAACATCCATCTCTGCCCTTGCAGGAGAACTGGGAGGTGCATCCCACCCACAGATCAATTCTGTGTAGGAATATGGCCTCAGGCCTGCCCCACATCTCTCCATCTTGGCCTGGTTTCCGTGAAATAATAAAAGAAGTCAGACTCACATGAGTCACCTAATAGTTCACAGTTACAGACCCAAAAGCAAACTCTACCAGCGGCACTTCTGCCATGGCAGAGAGAAGTCTGTGCAAGCTAATTCTTTTCCTCCTTTCGGATTAGGGCTGTCATGCTGGAGGTGGTTTTTTTTTGCTATCTGATCTGGCTGTCTTAGGTCTTATATCTCTGTTGCATTGCCATCTGCCAGATAAAACTGCCCTCAAAGTCAGCCTTCGCCATGTTTAACATTGCAGCATGTCTCTCCATCTTTGAATCCAGTCCAATGTCTGCAGAAACCTGGAACTATTTCGTAAATCTAACTAGATATAGTGTAATTTTTAGCTGCGGCTAGAATGACTGTAAACTTTAAGTTTGCAAAATTGTCTGGGCAAAGAAACAATATACGATCTTCACAAATGAGAAGGGCGTCATTCACCATGTATCTGAAGGACTTTTGCCTTTCTAAGCATCGCTTACTTAATTAATCAAGAAATCAGTGAGCCTGTTCAGTCTTTAAAAGTGGGCCTTTTTTAAGTACCTGATTTAGAGTTTGCCTGGAAAAAGAAGTGTTTTCATTATTCCCTCCTGTAGAAGTTTTCCTTTTACTTTCTTTTCCTAAGCGTAAGTCTCAGAAGAATGGGACTTTGTTGGCTTTCCTTTGAAGTCTATTGTTACTTCTCAAATTCTGTCTTTCTCAAGCACAATGGTGATGTACTTTGGCAGATTTCTGGTGCTTTGAGCTCTTTAATCAGTATGTCCTTTCTATAATGATATTAAAAGCAAAATTTAGCTTTATCTAGGCAAGGAATTTCATTTTCTCCAAATGTATTGGCCCATCTTCTGTATTAAATGCAGTACATAGAAGGTGTGTTGCAAGAATGCAGTACATTCATGGGGATCAAAAGCTCTTCTGGAACGCAAAAGCAAGCCTGACTCTTCTTTTATTTTCAAAAATACATCTGAAGAAATCTTCTGGTTTGCTTGCTGTGGCTTCTCAGTGGATATCCTCCTCCTCCTCCTTTATTAGTACCGATGTTGTCAAAGTGTTCTCAGAGATTTTGAACGTTTGCAATTATTTATTTGTTGACAACACAGTTTGATGCTGAAAAGCTTTTCTGCAATCAACATTACAGCAGTTAACCACATTAACGCTCAAATGAGGCTTTTAATCATCACAAGCTGATGCTTTGCTTGATGTCAGTACTTCTGGTATATGGCAATTTCCAGAATTTAAGGTCAGAAAGGATCGCTAGATCAACTAGTCTGCTCCTGTCAAATTTCATTCCCCCTGGACTCCCAAGTGCCTTCCAGCAAGGCACACACTCCTGATCTTCATCTCATCGCATCAGAATAAGGGTCTTCCCATGTCAGATCAAATGTCCACCCAGCCCAGCATCCTGCCTCCCACATGGACCATAAGCCAGTATTGAAAGAAGCGTGTAGTAGGGTAAAAATATTTATTTCTCCATGGGATACTGCTTTATCTTTGAATAGTAATACTCTGACCATTTTCCAGCCCAGGATGCTCCTAAGCTGGATGCAGTTTTAGTGTTTAGTGTGTACTTGGTCACCTTCAATAGATTTCCCTTCCTCGAGCCTGTTCTTCACTGTCCCCATCAATTCATGTAAACTTTCAGTACCCACAGTATGCTGTGGTCTTTTTTTTTTCCCCTTTTTCCTCAGTAGTGTAAATATTTTGCTTTGTTTATGCTTCCTCCCCTTGGTTTGTTAAGGGCTTTCTCCACCAGCCTAAGAAGACTATCAGTGTGCAGAATTTTCATGTGCCTACACTTCTGCACAGTCATCAAGTCACAGAGCAAACATACCAAGCCCTGAAAAAGTGTCAGCACTGCATTTCTCAGGCTGACTAAGGCTTGCTCTACCTGTTCTCCAAGCGACTAGCACAAGCCACCTTCTCTCCAAAGCCATGTAAGTGTGACTGTGAGGTGGTGCCTAAGCTAGGTATCACCTTTTTCCTTGGGAGTTGGCTTGAGACTGGCACACGCGGTGTGACCGCAGTGTAAGCTCACGTCTGGTTGCAGAGTGCTGTTGCCACTGGAATGTTTTTCTATAGCTCTTAAATAATTTGGTACTTTTCTCTGTCCTCCCAGATTTTTAAGTGCTACTTCCAAAATGTAAAGCCTGGAACATACATGCCTGCATCCATCCATCCATCCATCCATCCTGTTTCATTGCAAACCTACTAATGCTATAGATGAAAGGTAACCTTTTCCCTACTGTTACTCCTTATTTCCCAGTATACACATTCAAGGCCTGCATTCATCCTTTCAGCTGTAGCACTATGCTGGTATGTTATGCACAGCTGTTCATCTAATGTAGTGTTAGCTGTGTCCAGATATGATGAAAGTAACCAAACTTCAGTCTATCACAGACACCACCACATGCTCTCACCTTATATCTAGAACTGTAATTACGAGGCCATGTCTAGAACTAGCAGCAATTCTACATAAAAAGTTCTGTTACATTCAGTATGGTATTGCCATGCTATTATCTCCTGATCGGTAGTGCATTAGTGATGAAGACATCACGTCAGCCCTGGAGTTCTCCCCAAAGGTATTGTAATCACTTAAAACCTTGTTTCTGACTGTTCTTCTTTTGTTAGACTTTCTTTCTTTTAAGAGATGCTGGAGAGGACTTACGCTTAACATTTGCTAGATTTTGCTGTTGTGGGAGTGTTATTTCCTTTTTGGTGTGAGAACTCCTGAGAGACACTTCTCCTCCCTAACTACTTCTGAAGAGTCTAAACTGGAAGGAACTCAAGAAGATAGTTTCCTTTTTAGAGAATGTTTGTCTCTATGGATATCACTGCTAGGAAACCTTTTCTGTGGTCATGATGACTGTTTAGAACCTGTATATTTTTAGTTTAGATTTGCTAGCTATAGTATTGATTTCATCAGGCTTTTGATAATATTTTTATTATGACTTACTTCCTCTCTCTCTTCCTCCCTGCCCAGACACACACAGTCTTTTCTTCCTCTGAGTTTCTGATGAGGAACTGCTGCCCACATGTTTCTTGTGTGGTCTGTAATCATACGCTGCATTTCTTAAATGTTTATTTTTCTTTATGGTTGTATGAAAATTTTGCAGTTATGAGATAAAAACATTCATACGTCCATTACATGTTGTGAGAAAATTACAGCACCTTGGGAGGTCACAAGGAAGCTGCATAGGCAACTTGAGTATGGATGCAATACTACAAAAGGCATACATCCAGTAGGCAGGGCAAGACACTAGGATTGTACTGTAACCCCAATTTTAAGCACTCCTAATTTTAAAAAAGGGAAAGAAAAAATTTATTCTTCTTGCAATTTTTCTTGAGGTGAGACATTGAAAGACAATCCTTTTTTTCTTACAAGCAGGAGGTTAATCAAGTGGTTAAGATCTAGAGTTTAAAGCTGTAAGAGGATGCAAAAATTCAAGTGCTGCAAGCCCCTTCAGAGAAATGGCATCTCTATGCTCCAGATGTTTTCCCCAGCTCTGAAGAGACCATTTTTTCCCCCCAAATTTCACAGATCTGCTCAATGAGCAGGAGTGTAACAGACCATTTTTATAAATATGCAAACTCCTCTACACTTGAGTCTGCCCTCCAGAAGATTCTGCCTTCTGGGCTGAGCTGGATGTCTTCACACTGGCCAGTTCTACTTTTAACAGTCATCTTTTAGTTTTTAAAATAAATACAAGGGATGTTTTCTCTCTTTTGATGATCCTGCCTCTTTGGACTCCTTAATCATCTCAATCAGGTGACGCCCCTATCCTGAGGGAATTCTCTACTGGGGTAAAATTTGGCAGTACAAGTTTTTACAAAAGCATTTCCTGGACTAAGGTGGAGCAGAACGGCATTCTGTCAGTTCTGAACTGGTGTGGTGTCTCTTGGGGAGGATAGCCTGCTTATGTAAATTAGAGTTGCTTATGATAGGGAAAGCACTGCTTTTATTTACCCTGGGACTGAGTCAGAGCAGTTTCCATTTATGAACTGGAGAGCAGTAACTCAATTCCTCCCACATGTGCGTATTCCCCAGAGAAAGTGGGTCTTGCTAGAAGACAAGGTCTGGGTCAAAGGTTATTGGCACTGCACAAAAATAATAGAGAGAAAACAATGAAAAACAAGCATTTAACTGGATTTTATCAGAAGAACTGCCAAATGAATACAGTGCCAGGAAACTTTACCTGCAGCTCTTCATTACAGTTGCTCTGTCAGAAAAAGCTACGCCTTCTTATCTGTGCTGTTACTTGAGCAATGTCTCACAGCATCTGAGGTTGGGGGCACACATCCAGGATATTGTAAGTGTCATTGCCAAGTCTGTAAATACAGTTCATGTTTGTTGGCAGTTCCTCTGTCCATTAACATTACATCATCCTTAGACCAAACCCATGATAATGAAAACAGTTTCAGTCCAAGTAATTCAACTTCTGACTTAAAAGTCCCTGATATAAAAGGTGACATCAGGCCACAGATGCCATGTACTCTAAACAGCTTGCTTCCTTTTCCAGTACCTATCCTGTTTGCGAGTTTTGAAAAAAGTGCTAAAACAAGTTTGTTTTAAGCCAGATGAGCTCAGATCCTTTTGAACCAGCACAGCTATCAAGTATCTTCTGCAATTCTGTAACTTTTGAATGTTCTGTGTCACCAGAATAGCAATACAACTCTTTGATCACTGTAGATAAGAAAAGGATGAAGAAGGACTTCAGTACTGTATTTCCATCAGCCCCTTTCAGCTTTTTCCTGTTTTATACTAAATCCATGACCTTTTAACTCAGATTGGTCATGTTGCTCAATAATGGGAAGGTTCCACAACTCTGAATTATTTTTTCAGCTTCATCTTTGTCTAATTCCTGTACTTTGTTTTCAGCTAGACAAAACTGCTGAGATTGCTGGAGCAGTCGTTGCTCTGTCATTGACAAAGTCCTCCAAACCCTCTTTTAGCTTTTCTAAGTCTTCAGCTTTCCTGTAGAGTTCCTTGTTGCCTAAATTGCATGTGATACTGTGATTCAAGCCCTCCTCATGCTCAGCATGAATTTCAACATATTCTTGGTAGTTAGCTTTAAATGTAACAGAAGTTAATTTTCTTCAGAATTCTGCTGCTTGCCATTAGCAAGCTGAACCATCAGTCCTTCCTCCTTGTGATTCCTCAAAAGGATGTTAACACAGATGTTTGTTAGGACTATGGTGGGTGGCAGCTTCTTTCTCAATAACATTTCAGTGTCAAGTCAAACTTCTAAGCCAAGCAGATACCTGATGATGGGAAAAGGTATGATTACTGTGCTTGAGGAGGATCTCACCCTTTTTATTTTCATTAGCTGAGAAAGCTGAAAAGATAACTTTTTCTGGATGCTGTTTTTAACAACTTTGAATATTGTAATTGGTGATTTTCCTTCGAGACATGATGCAGGAAATACATTTCACCGTACAGAGATACTATTGGTATTAGTTACTGGTTTTGACTTCTCACATTTAGTCACCTATGCTTTTTACTTTTAGTAGAATTCTCTTTCATTCTTCCTTTATAGTTTCACTTGCAAAATCAAGCAGTAGACTGAGAGCTTGAAACTATCTGAAGCTACTCATTTCTTCTTGTAGAGGGGGAACTTAACTAGGAGAAGTTAGGAAAAGTGGCCTCAAAAGTGAGGTGTGTCTGGATCCAGGAAAGATCATAATATTGAGAGCAACGGCGGAAAGTATATTGGCACCCTTTGAATGTTCATGGCTAAGGAGGTCAAGCTATCCAGGACTGTAGCAAGATAAGGGTTGAATATCTGGGCACTCAGCCCAAAAAAGGGCAGAGGGGTCACAAAATGTTTCAATTACTTATGTTACAAATGATATGCTGGTAGCAGTTTTCTTAATATAACAGTACATCAGAACTTGACATTCTGGGGGCTTTTCTAACCATCTCCGTTTGGCCTTTGTCGTTTTGGCAGTGTCAGTCACAGCAGCTGCTGTCGAACGCAGCTGATCATCAGGGCTCTGGAAAGCCTGGAGCAGAAAGTAGATTAATCTCAATGTCTACGGCACAATAAATCAGTATAAAAAACAGCTACATAGTGAATTCAGTACTGTGAAGACTCGCTGAAAAACAAAATCACACCAACAGGGATGCTGCCCAGTTTAAGTTATTAATGAATCACTGTATCTTCCACAGACACACTGAGTGTACACACAGATCACTGCATTTCTCCTCATCTAGTTAAAGCTGCAGCAAAGTCAGTAAAGCCTAACCTACCAAGTTTGGGTCTGGACCTCAGGAAATTTGCCTCTAAGGCTTCCAAAGTTCATAAAATGTCTTAGAAACTTCCTAAGTTCTGGATTTTTAAACACCCAGATGAGAAATATAAAGTTTGTGAAATCCACTCATTCGAGTAAGGAGTTTTCAAATGCTGTTAAAACCTTGTTATGGTCTCAAAGGCTCAGCTATCCAGAAGTCAAACCTCAGTATTGATTTATTGTCTAACTGAATGAGATCAAATGTAGTAGAAAGTCCTTCACAGGGCAAGTGCACAAAATAAAAACCGGTAAGATAAGACCGATACTATCATTTAAGTGAAGTTTTCTTGCGCAAGTATGGGCTTCTAGGTTTCATGTCTGTGTCAGGCGCTTCCAGACAATGTCACTTACCAATTATGCTTTCATTTAAAAAAAAATCAAAAAGTTAGATTTTCCTAATATTAATTTAATAGGGTAAATAAATTATCTCTGCTGAAAGGAAGTCACAAGGTATATTTCACATAGAAATGAGTGTTCCTTGAGGACTGAAAAACCTGCCAACGGCAATTTTAATGGAAATTAATAACATCCTTAAAAAATAGAATCAGAGCTGCAGATACTTATTAAATGAAAATAAGTACATTTGGACAATTTTCATGCATTGTTCATCAAAACTTCAACTGAGCCTGGGAAATTCATAAACAAACATGAGGCAAACAAACAACACTTCCTTAAATTCTAAAAACTGCATTTGTGAAATGAAGATACAACTGGGTGGTGATTGTGCTGACAGGGACTAACCTACTTACAGCCATGCCCTGTAGCCTGCCATTTTCCCAGGAGAAACTTCATGTTCTAATTATCTATTGTGATTTTTGCTTGCTTCTACTTTTTGTTCACAGAAGCCCTAAATCTTTCGGACATGAACCAGTCCCTATGAAGCCTGATTTACATCTCCCTAGTGCATTACAGCTACATACACTGTTACATACATGTCAGACTGCTTTTGTTGTAACACCACCAAAAAAATCCTTTGATGTGTTGTGCAAACAATTAGAATCATAGAATCATTTGGGTTGGAAAAGGCCTTCAAGATCATCGAGTCCAACCATCATCCATGCCCACTAAACTCTAGTAGACTTTAAAAATTAGAGTCAATTAGCATACTTCTGGTCACTTCAAGGTGCCATAGATATCCTATTAAAGGAAACTTAACTCTAATAGTCCCAAACTTCTGAGTGAACTGAGAACGTATGGATTTTAAAACCAATCAACTTGTTACACTTTCTTTTGAACAGGGGGAATGCCTATGAGGAGCAGTGACACGAAGAAACCTTCGCGAAGGTCGTGTAAAGGAAAACTTGGCTAGTGGGGCATCTCCTTCCGCAACAGATTGCCGCCGCTACCTTCCACTGAAACAGTTGCACAAGGTGAATAAATCACGGCAGTTCTCCGAAGTACCTGCCTTTAAGGGACGTTTTCCCTCGTCGCCCCGCGCAGCGCAGGGACCAGACGTGACGAAAAGGGCGCAGCGCGTGCAAACGCCTTAACGTTTTTGCACGGCAACGGGCAAACGGGAGCGGCGTGTCAGGCCGTGGAGGTGCTCGTGGGGGCGGCCCCCCCCTCCCCGAAAGAGCTCGGGTTTTCGGGGGGGGGTAAGCTAGCGAGCGCAGTGAGCCGCGGGACGGCTCCTGCGGGGAAAGGGGCAGCGCGGGGTTAGCCGCGGAACCCGAGACCGCCCCGCCTGCCGCGTCGCCGGCTCTCGCCATTAAGCCGGAGAAGCGGGGCGGCAGGGCGGGGGGAAGCCGGCCGCGGCGGGGAGCGGGGCCCGGCCGCGGGAAGCTGAGCGCTCTCCGGTCTTCTCCCCCGCAGGTGATGGCCGCCCCGCGGCGGCCGAGAGTCCTCCGCCCGGGC
>NW_010972653.1:12077271-12157993 GCF_000737465.1 Haliaeetus leucocephalus
CCCCTCGTCTCCGGCCGCCTCAGTGGCACTGAGCGGGACCTCATTCTGCAGCGGCGCATGGAGGCCGGCCGGCCCTGCTTGCTGGTGGCCGAGGTCAGCGATGCCTTCGAGCGGCCGGGTGGCGGCAGCCGGCCGCAGAGCCGCGAGAGCAGCCGGCCGCAGAGCCCTTCCTCCGTGGTGTCGCTGGAGGAGAGCGGCTCCCTCATCCACTGCTACCAGGAGGCCAGCGGCGAGTGGAGGGTGCTGACGCGCCTGCCCGAGGAGGCCAATGCCAAGGGCTGCGCCATGTGTGTCCTCCACAACTACCTCTTCCTTGCAGGGGGCATCGCGGCGGGGCCGGCAGGCGGAGAGCCCCGGGCCCGCCTTTCCGACAAGGTCTTCTGCTACAACCCCCTTACCGACACCTGGAGCCAGGTGCGGCCGCTGGCTCAGCCCCGCTCGCAGCTCAAGCTGCTGGCCCTGGACGGTTACCTCTACGCTGTGGGGGGCGAGTGCCTCTTCACCGTGGAGAGGTATGACCCGCGGGCTGACCGCTGGAGCCCTGTGGCACCCCTGCCCAAGGGTGCCTTCGCTGTGGCTCATGAGGCCACCACATGCAACGGGGAGATCTATGTGTCAGGAGGCTCCCTCTTCTACCGCCTGCTCAAGTATGACCCCAAGCGTGACGAGTGGCAGGAGTGCCCTTACAACAGCAGCCGCCGGCGCTCTGCTGACATGGTGGCCTTCAAGAGCTTCATCTACCGCTTTGACGTGAGCAGCGGCCGTGGTGGGGAGCAGGGCCCAGGCGGTGGGGCTGGCGGTGGCGTTGAAGTTTTCCGGTACAACACGGTGGCCAAGCGCTGGAGCCAGTGCGCCAGCCTGCGGCCCAGCGGCGGCCCCATCCAGCCTTTCCGCTGCGCCCCCTTGGGCAACACCATCTACTGCGTCAACCGGACCGGCACCCTCCGCTTCAGCCTAGCCCAGGACGGTGAGGTGGAAGCGGATGGTGGGCTCAAGGGCACCTTCGATGGGGAGCTTCTTAAAGCTCCCTTGGATGCCAAGGGTGTCCTCCTACCCTTCGTGCTCACCCTGCCCGAGAGGCTGGACAAAGCAGGGGACCAGGAGGGCTCCCTCCTGCTGTGAGGTATCCAGCTGGCTCTGGCTTCCCGAGCGGGGAGCTGGGTTGCAGCTGTGGGGCACCCACAAACTCCCCCCTACAGAGGGGACCCTCTCTGGCGTGTCTGCAGAGACAAGGGGCTCCTCCTTTCCTCCTCTCTGCTCCCAAGATGTTGAGCTGGAGCCACTTGGTTGTAACTCGGTTGTAACTCTTTTCATGTTTGCTGTGCTTTGTGTGAAAAGCCAAGCACGTGAAAGGAAAAGCTGCTATAAAGATAATCTCTGGATTATGTTTGTGCCAATGCCCAATCTGAGGAAAACTTTTTTACACCTGGATTTCTAAAAAATTCCTGCCAACAGTGTCATAATGGGACGTTACTGTTAGTGTTGGTTGCATGTTTACATGTAGTTGCAATCTGGGCTGGAGCCTTTTCTGCCATTTGTTTTCTTTCTCTCCGGGATGATACCGAGGGATAAATGCTGCCGGCAACGTAGCTTGGCTGCATTTGTTTTTACGTTAAACCAACTATTTCCTGTGTTAGCAAAGTATAGGAAGAACATCTCCATCACAGCCTTTCATTTCTGGTGCAATAGATGGTTTAAGGAAGACGTGGCACTGTGTGGTCCCAGGAATTTCAACCACAAATGATTTAACAGATACCAGACTTAAATTTTTAAGTAACACGAATGTGTGCCACATGTTTGTGTTTGGAATGCAAAAAAAAAAAAAAAGGAAAAAAGAAAAAGACAAGTTACCTTTTTAAAATGTGGCATACTATAGCAGATATGAAACGTTGATATGTTCTTTATTTGAAAACGGCAATGGTTTCTGTATAAAAAGACATCATTTTATTACCTTTTTTTATCAGAGATTTTAAATTAAAACAAAAATGAACTGAAGCTGTTTAGACTGCAACCGATTGACATGACCATGTATGCCACTAGAGTTGGGGTAAATATTTTGTACTTCAGCTGCTCTTTAATTAACTGCAAGTCAAGCAAGATTAACCTAAACCAAATGTAACTTTTTCGAAACTGACTGCAGACAGCTTAAATGTTTCACTGTATGTTCAGTATCCTGTGGCAAGAGGCTTTTCCAGCTTAGTGCAAGACCATCAAAGGAGGACATGGAAAATAGGAATGCGCTACACATGTTGATTATATTGTGCACTAGCATGATGTTATTTCCCTATCTTTTGATTGAGAGACTGCTTTATTTATTTCGATCTAACGATTGCTGTAATCAATAAGTCCTTGTTAATTGCAGTACGTGCTGATGGCGTATGCTGTCATTGGGATTCTGAACCGCCCAAGAGCGCTGTTTGTGGAGCAGCATCCTAACGAGACAAAACCACACAAAGCTTCTTACTGCCTGTGGAAAGTTGGAGCATACTTTTTGTCATGTTACTCAGAATTGGAAAAGTGTAAACCACCTATGCAGACAGACTATATTGAAAAGGGCACATGCATTTATTTTATACATTTTATATAAAAAAATCAATAGGCAAGGCAAATGTTTTAGCTTTATGGTAAATCACTGAGAAACCTTTTCTGGAAAAAAAAAAAAAAGAACCAGTGTTTTTGCTATTGATAATTCAGCCTGGAACTGGCATGGACTATGGAAGGGAATTGTTTATACTCAAAGCTCTAGTATAGATTCATATTTTAGAAAGACATAGGGACCTTACATCAAAGAAAGCAGATCCTTTTATGTCTTATTAAGATGTTTCTGTTAAACAGGTCATTAGCATTCTTATATGTTATTGCTAGTTCCAAAGGAAGGCAGCAGGCTCTGTCCTAAGAGACACCATCTTCACGAAAGAGAATAGTGAAGTTTATAGATACTTCTTTCCTTCACTTTCATGTGTTTTTTTTTTTTCCTTTTCTCTATCTGTCTTGCACAGGGTTTTAATGCAGCTGATCTGGTTAGCCATCCTGTAGAAAACAGTTGTCCAGTCCTCAAAGTTCTTAGCCAAGTGAACCTATTCCCTAGTAAGCCAATTAAAGCATCAGCCAGGTAGGAGCTGTAGGCCTGCAGAGTGTGACGCTTATCTTAGCCTCAGTACAGGTTGGTGCAGCGGAATTTAATACCACAGATGGCGTATTCATTAGCAATTCACAAAGAAATTGATTTTTTTCACTGAATGATGGACTTAATTCTCAGACAAGAATCCTTGGAAATGTTGACTCTAAATAAAATTACAGCATTGTAGCTTGAACAGGAAAGAAAAATGATGTGTTTTCCTTCAGCATCATTTTTATGTTAACTGTAGGAAGTATTTCAAGCTGTGTAGTGAAACACTTAGGTGCATACTTAAACTAAAGACATAAGCCCTAGGGCAGATTTTGAATTTAGTATAGTCACCAGGAACACCCAAGGAAATGTCTCTTTTATCTTACAATAATACAGTACGATTTCATAGTTCAAAATATTACGTAGTATAGTTCTTATACTACAGCACAGTGAGGAATCAAGCCAGCTTTTGCATTCCTATTAATTAAGCATTAATTAATCATTTTAATTCCTGCTAATGCATGAATATGTTTCTAAATGAGTTTTGGGAAGTCTCCATGATTTAAGCTGCAAAAATATGCCATAGACTTCCGGGAAAGAATGAAACATATCCTTTCTTCCAATATTTGTTGCTGTACACCATGAAGAAATACATTTGGAAATAATCTTTACAGTAATAAGCATTCTACAAACCTGCAGTGGTTTGAATTTTTGCTAGCTCCTATTGTTAGAAAAGGTTGAATCAAGTGCTTACCCACTTTCACTGTTTACACAGTGTAAATGAGGGCAGGGTCTGGTCTTCATTAGTAGCTGTCCGTCAAACCTGTTTCCTTTGTACACTCTTTGCATAATCACAGCCTGATGATTGACAACAGAGGCATGTTTCTAGCCAGATTTCCTACTCTGTGGCCTCTGTTTCCTCCCTGGTAAGCCTGAGGCAGGTTTACTGAGAGGTTCCCCCCCCACGCCCAGTTCTATCTTCAGCGTATCCAAAAAAAACCCCACCAGACTTGGGTACTAAAACCAGAATTTAGGTGGACTTTAGGCATTTGAAGACCAAAATTGTCATCCCAGAACTCTCCAGTTTAACTTAAACTGAGCAACCATGCTCCCTTTGACATGTGGAGGTGCCGAGCAGTTCCCCTCCACCCATTCAAAACTGCTCACCTCTGAGCAGTTACGCACCTACCTAGCTACCGGCTCAACTCCTTTGAAACTAGCTGATGTGAAGCCACTGGTGTAATATGGTTTTATGGTACAAGCTAAAGGGCTAGGCCACCCTCAAATTGTGTTTGCATATGTTTTGCTTTTAAAACAGAGCTATTTTATCTAATAGCCTGAAGGCTACTCTATTTGCGTGGGAACATGGAGATATGTGTTTTCTTTCTTGGCCTGCAAGGATTCAACCCACATCTCCCAGTGCCTGATTGCCAATGGATTGAAGTACCTCTTGGAGCTAATCCCTGATTTCTAAATAATTATGTGTTTTGTATTATACATTAATTGGCTAAAAATCTCAGAAATTATCCAGGTAGGTGAATTCAAACCCTCATCCTCACAGTGATCTGAGACTAGCTGGAGAGACATAGTCCTCTCTGCTGTCTTTCTTCTCCATGAATCTCACAGTCCCCTTCTCCCACTGATAGGACATGCGGGAGATAATTTTTCTGCTTCCTCCTCCCTAGAGTACTCCTGCTTTCAAGGTCATCTGCTAGAGGATCTAGGCTTGAATTCCCTTAAGCTGAGTAAGGACTGAACTCGGGCCTCCCACATCACATGTGTGTTCTCAAATCTAGATGACTATTTGGAAGAAGAGTGTGCGACCACCCCCTCTGGCTCTTTTTCAGGGATGAACCTCATGCACATCCTCCAAAAGCACACATAGGCTTCTGCACACTGAGTTCTGGGTAGATTCCAGCTCCTGGATGTGTAATTCAGGACACATTTAGTACATGTTGGTGCAATTGGGCAAGTTTTCTTCTGTGGAAAGCTTTTCCAGACCGGCTCTGTATTTTGGGTTGCCAGTCTGAGGTGAGGGACTCCATGCACTGTACTGGGAGGCCAAACAGGGAATTTGGATTCTTCTCAGGGGTGATGCCTTAGTAAAGAGGCATTGCAGTGCCTAACATGGAAACGCCTAAAGCTTTCATTGCATCTAAAAGTAAATCCCTGCTTCAATAAACAAGCCTTCTTTGCAAATGCTAGTAATGGATGGAACTGTACTATTTCTATTTATTAACCGGTTCCATAAAAAAAATCTTAATTGCAGCAAAAGCATGTGTACAAATTCTGTTTACACTTGGAAACTAAATCAAAGGAATAATTGGCAAAAGAATAACCCTATTTGATCAAAACAGGCACTGTTAAGCGACATGGGAAGGATGCTAATCATACCCTATTAATGAATGAAATTGTGCAGTAGCTGATGTAAATTCTGTCCACAAAAAAAATTTCTTTGTAAATAAGTACCTGGTAAAATTTAAAGTGATAAAAGAATAAATTATTCACATGAAAGCTGCAACTCTCCTGTGCTGTTTGACTGGCTCTCAGAGTGTTGTATCCTGATTTATCGCTATTCATGAGTGGCCTATTGCTTTTCCTGCTTTACGATATCCATTGACTGCTCTGTAGATGTGTTACCCTTCATTATCACACAGCTTAACAGTGGTACTGGGGTGATTTGCTTTGTGTCCGGACTGACATGTAGTGCATTCTACTTCAATGAACCCAGAAGATTTAGTCAGAATTGTATCTTTGGGCTTTTTTTTTCAGTGGCATTGCTCCTGGGAAACTTAAGAAAGCACAAGAAGGGGAAATGGTGGTACCGTTGAGCAACTGTAGTAACAAGCATTTAATGAATTTCTTCTTTTGTCTGCCGTTATTCTGCGCACCAGATTCGCACTGGATTTAACAGAACATCTCTGTGTAGCCATTACCAGTATGAGCCCAAGTACTATTGTAGCAAAGTATGTTTTTATTTAAGTATATTTACTGCCTCAACTCCTACTTTGAGATAATTTAGTGCAAGTTTGTAATAGTTCCACACATTTAGTAGATTACTGGAACTATTCTGACTTTATATTACTGCTACTAAAAGCAGAGATTGACACATAAGCTCAGTAAAACTGTGCACTCAGAATATATAATCACACACTTTTAATTTGTTTTGGCCTGCTGAATGCTGAGAGCTGCTGGAATGAACCCATCCGTGTTAGGAATCAGCAGGCTACTTTGGAGACTCTCTAACTTCCATAAATTACTCAACGGGAAGAAATGGGAGCGTAGGGCAGAGGGATAGGAGGGAAGAGAAGAACTAGGAGTCAAAAATACCTACTGTATATCCAGTTGAAACAAACAAATAGCAGGGAAGGGAAACCAGAGCTGGTACTTGAGACAGTGATGACTACAGAGCCATTTTTTTTCAACTGTTTCTTAAACAGCCCGAGTTTTTACCAGTTATGTTTTTAGTCTTATCCTTTTGCACCTGCAGTACATCTCAAACAACCACAGTGTTTAATAAGCTACTTTTTGCAGGAGTCTCGTGCTTTGCTTTTAAGTCTTAGTGCATAAACCTTGGACAAATTTGTGAAATCATGAAATAGCAATGTCGATGCTGCCACTTACAACAGATTAACGAATGCAAATGCTTTAGACACTGTTCACAATTCAGGTGAATTATATGTGTAACTGATGTATTAACAGTTTCATTTTTGAAGTATAGGTAAAGCTTTTTATGTACTCCAATTTATGCTGTAATGAAATAAATACATACAAAAAGCTTATGCTCCCCCTTAGGGATTTCTGGGTAATTGGTGTTTTTTCTTTGTCATCCATCCAATCAGCAAACAGTATTATATTTGTTCTTATAAAGCAAAGACAAAATTATATGGATTATCGCAAAGGTAAAATGTTTAGGAAATGTTTCTAAGGCTAAGCAAAGGGAATATTTTCATTTCACAGTACCCTGGGTATTAGGAACATGAAATATTCTGCAGCAAAAGCACTTTTCTAAGTGCAGATTAGCATAAGCTCCGGTTCAGTTTTATTTCCTTTTTCTTTTTTCTTTTTTTTTCTTGTCAGTATTTTAAGTACATTATTTATTTATGGAAGTTACATGTAGGTTTTCTCAGGATACTCTCCTGTCTTATGTCACACCTGTCAGATTTTTGGCTGCAGTAGATTTACAGCAGTTTAAGTAAAAGCAGAATCAAACACAGCTTGAATTTTGTACTTTGTCTCCTACTTATTTTGTCATCAAATAGTTTGCTTGAAATGAAGTCATATAACCTGTTTGAAAACTCCAAGATTCATAGAGGGTCTAGGTGGGGTTGGACTTGGTGTCATTTCCATTATTTCCTTAGCTGCCCCAATGTGCAAGCTCCACCTGTTTCAGCTTTCTTACATTTTCTTCAGAATGGCCAAATTCTGCTGCTGGTTAAACGAGGGTAAATCTGGGATAACTCAACCAAACCTCCTAGCTTGCCAGAAAACTTGTTCCATTCAGCCCCAGACTTTTGAGTCTCCTGTAATTTACTAGGGACCTTCATCTGAAAAGAGAAAGAAAAGCTCTGATAGAATAAGACTCAGGCAGGCACTAGCTTGAATGTGTATTTTTTTTTAACTTCACTAGAACATAAATTCCTTAACTTTGTCATTTTTCTCTGTGCTGTGAACTCGACATCAAGAAGCTTGGTGCCAATGAAATTTTAACTTGAGGACATAGTCCTGCTTGGTTCATGGAACATTTTGCACCTGTGCCTCTCAGGGTGCCTAGGCCCCAGGCTCAAGCTTCAGGCGTATCCAGTCTGGAAAATGATGTGCCTGGGTCCAATAACTTGTGCTGTGTCACAAGATTAATTTTCCAGTTCCGAAACCACCAGTTGCAGCACGAAGGATTTGGGTTTCAAAGTCCTCTGGATTTGGCTACGGAGGATCCCCTGTTATCATGTTTCCAGGTACAATGCGTGTTTTAGCCTCACTCATGTCCATGTACGGGACTTCGAAAATCACCAAGGATTTTGTATGAAAACATCCAGAGGCAGGTGGGGGTGACCTGTGCTCCCCTGAGGGCAGAGAAGTCTCGCTGGAAACACAAATCTGCTTCAGTTCCTAGACTGCGCAAGCAGGGAAGTCACGTATACCTGGAAACTCGCACGTCATACCGGGTAATTATCAAGTGTACAAAACAAGAGTGTCATCAAACGTGAGTTTACAACCTATGGACAGATGTACCCATAGTGGGTGGGGACAAAGGCAACTCAAATTAGTAGCTACTAGTACTGGGACCATGCCTAGAAACAAACCCCATTCCTGTTTCAGGACTGCGTTGTCTAGGCACCTGTAAACAGAGGAGAAAGAATTCATAGTCTAAATAAAACTATGTGGCTAAAAGTAGGTCAGGGGACCAAGAGGTAATTTATTACTCAGCTGTGGCAGTACCTGCAGGCTTCTTTTTGAAATGAGTGTGGAGAGCACCTGCATCTCATAAATACCACCGGGAGCAACTGTTGAGTGGGCAGGCTCAGCTGGTGAGGGCAGGGAGCGCGGTCTGGCACGACGGTGGTCCCTGCCTGGTGGGTCACGGCAGCAGCGAGCGATGGCAGAAAGGAGCGGAATGAGTGAGTGTGCTCCGAGTGACAGCTGTCCTCAGGGAGAGCCCTTGGGAAGGAGAGGGGAAACAATACGCGCCTGGTGGTCTTGTGCCATGCCCTTCACTGCTGTGCTCTCTTGGTGTGGTGGCAGTTGCCAGTTCTTGGTGAATTCCCCAGGGAGCAGCTTACGCATGGAGAGTTTTGAAGGTGATGTCTTTTTATCCCCCTCCCCCCCTTTTTTTCTTTTTCTTTTTTCCTTTCTATTTTTCTTTTTATTCCCATTTTTCTCCTTTCTCTTTTTTCTCATGTAATCCTCTCTCCCCCCCTCCCTCTTTTTCCTCTCTGTTTTCCTTCTCTTTCTCTTTTTTTTTTTAAATGTTATTTTGTTCTTTGCAGGTTGTGTATATTTCTCTCTGCTTGAACATTTCAGTAGGTCATACAGGGGGTCTCTGAACTTGGAAAGATTACCTACTGGAAACCAATAAAACTCCTTTTCCCTTCTTCAGGAGGCAGACTTTCCTTCCCTAGCCTGCTATTTTTTTCATTTAATAAAGCCTTAAGTTTCTAGATGGAGTGGGGAAGACTTAATCCATCTGCTTCTTGGCAGAATGGTACAATAAACCACGAGCTTTTTGCTTCCTAAGGCAATAAAGTTGTGAGCAATTAAATTAGTCACAATGCGGGCTTAAGGCAAGAGTTCTGCACCTTTTGTTAAGCTTACCTGTGCTTTTAGTCACTGCAGACTGTGGCTACAAGAAAAAGTAACCGGAGGATTAAAGTATTGACCATGTAGGAGGTCTCTGAGGAATGAAGCAAGAGCACAAACTGCTGCAGAATTAAGTTAATTCCACACTATTTAGAAAGCATTATCTCAGTGGTCAGGTCCTAATTTATTGACAGCTTGTTAGTGCATTACAGATCAAGGTTTTGTTTGTTTGTTGGTTTTTTTTTTTTCCCCTCTGCTGCTTTGCAGTTCTTCGCACATGTGAAAATCATTGCAGAGTTTGTGAGTAGAAAATTTGTAGCAATTTTTACCCCTTCTGCATGGGTAAATGAATCTGTCATCTGCAATGATGGATTATAGGTCTCTCCCATATTTTTCTAATTAAAGGAAATGCTTAATCTTGATTAGAATCAGAGACATAAAAGCTGAGATTAATAATAATAACTTTAGGGAATGCATATAAGATAATAAATTTTTGCCATCATTGCCAGTCTCTTTTTAAATCATAATGAAGTTCTAGGAAGGCAGAGAGTCGTCTTAAAAATATGATTTAAACAATTAGGAAAACTTAAAATCATGCAGGTTCATGAGAGATCTCCTGGACTGGGAGCAGTGCTGTGTGGGAACTTCCATCAGCTAATTAAGAGAAGCTGAACTTCTTTCCTTTGTGTTCTTATTCTGGTTCTGGGCTCCTATGTATCTCTTGAAAGCAAACACTGATTCTGACTGTGTGATTTGGCAACATACCTTGGAGGTGCAGTACTCTATTACCCTATCATCACAGAATGGTTTGGGTTGGAAGGGACCTTAAAGATCATCTAGTTCCAACCCCCCTGCCATGGGCAGGGACACCTTCCACTAGACCAGGTTGCTCAAAGCCCCATCCAACTTGGCCTTGAACACTTGCAGGGATGGGGCAGCCACAATGTCTCTGGGCAACCTGTTCCAGTGCCTCACCACCCTCACAGTGAAGAACTTCTTCTTTACATCTAATCGAAATCTACCCTCTTTCAGTTTACAGCCATTACCCCTTGTCCTATCACTACACTCTCCATTAAGGAGTCCCTCCTCATTTTTCCTGTAGGCCCTCTTCAGGTACTAGAAGGCTGCTGTAAGGTCTCCCCAGAGCCTTCTCGTCTCACAACCCCAACTCTCTCAGCCTGTCTTCATAGGAGAGGTGCTCTAGCCCTCTGATCATCTCTGTGGCCCTCCTCTGGACTCGCTCCAACAGGTCCATGTCCTTCTTATGTTGGGGGCCCCAGAGCTGAACGCAGTACTGCAGGTGGGGTCTCACGAGAGCGGAGCAGAGAGGGAGGATCACCTCCCTCAACCTGCTGGTCACGCTTCTTTCAATGCAGCCCAGGATACGGTTGGTTTTCTGGGCTGCAAGCACACGTTGCCAGGTCACGGTGAGCTTCTCGTCAACCAACACCCCCAAGTCCTTCTTCTCAGGGCTGCTCTCAATCCACTCATTGCCCAGCCTGTATTTGTGCTTGGGATTGCCCCGACCCATGTGCAGGACCTTGCACTTGGCCTTGTTGAACTTCATGAGGTTTGCACAGGCCCACTTCTCAAGGCTGTCAAGGTCCCTCTGGATGGCATCCCTTCCCTACAGCGTGTCGATCGCACCACGCAGATTGGTGTTGCTGGCAAACTTGCTGAGGGTGCACTCAATCCCACCGTCCATTTAGCCGACAAAGATGTCCTAAACCAAAATGAAATGTCAAAATACTAATGGAAAAAAAAAATTGAAAGAAACCCTTTAATCCATCAGCAACTTTCTGTTTCCTTGTTAAGCACTACTTCAATTAATCAAGTGTTATTTAAATGTAGATTCTGGCTATGTCCAACTCCAGTTTGCCTTTGTCAGAGTTGGAGTAGAAAGGTATGATGATAGTGCACACTGATATGCGTAAAGTTTGTTTGAAAAGCCTAGTCCATACAAGTGCACGCTGCCTCTTACTCAGCTGACTGATGCACTAATGGCAAGGAGCACAGCCTGCCATTTAACTCAACATACTTGCTGTCATTGCTACGTTAGACTTTTCAAGCAGGTTGTTGGTGTATAGGCATAGATCAGTATACATATCACTATATATGCCTGTAACGTGCTTTCATCCCAGTCTAGAAAGGGGCATTGTGCCTCCAGCCAAGCAGAGGAAGAAGCAGAGGCTGCTCACCTGATACTCCCTGTTGTAAGCAATGACTGGAAGGACATGGGGAACAGAATTTGTTCTGGCTCCTGCTGCTTTCCTGACCAGACTGCCTGGCTCAGTGCCCGCAGAAAGGAGCGAAGCTGTATATTCCCTCTCCCAAGAACAAGACAGGCACAGCGGCTCAGTTGTTACTCGTGTGTAGGTCTCCGGGGAGACCACAGTTCCAGGCTTCCTCTTACTCAAATTACAAGGTTGCTCTTCATTCCCGAGAGCCAAGAAAATAGCTCAGCTTACATGTGGTAAAAGAGAACTTGTAAAAGAAGTTATTTTTGAAGGGGCAGTGAAAAATAAGTATTTGCATTGGCTGCTCTTGATGTTGCTACTGTATTTGAAGCAACTGCAATGTACTGGAGGTTTCCCTCATCAGTCCCAGGGCTTCCTCATGCACAGTTTAAATGCAAAGGGATCCAGGCAGTAGGTTCATTTTTTGTGAACTTACCTTGCTCTCTGAGGGCATTAAAAAAGGCAAATGAGCCCAGCCAGCTGAGTGACTGCAGCAGTTCTTCTTCCACAGAGCTAGGCAGGGACTCCCTGCATTGCTGTGCCTTGGCTGATGGCAGCGGAGGTGGAAGAGCGCGGGGAGCAAAAGGAGGTTTGCGCGAAGCATTCACAGCAAGAAGAAATGATAGGTGCGGATTACCTGGGAAACGGTTCTCTGTTAAAGTTTTTTTGACTCCTACATATGCTTGCACATGCCCAGCCTAAAAAAGAAAAAGATAATTGTATGAGCAATGACTGAACAATGGGATTACGGTTAGTTTCTGCTGCTTTTGCAATAGGAAATAGATGCATTAAGAAGATCTAGTTTTATTTCTGGTTCTGCTATAAACTTCCATTTATTACTGGGGAAAAGCTGTTTAAGCTTTGGTTTTCTCTGAAGAGAAAAGTGGGGGTGGGAGGGAGAGAAAGATGATTCATCCCATCAGGTGTTGGAAATAAATTCATTTTTTGAATCAGTAAAGCACTTTGGGAATATTGGCTAATACTGCGGAGTGCATTATTTTACTGTTTCATTTTTTTACTGCGTTTGCTCCATGTGAACAGAATATTTTCTTCCTGAAAAGAAGAAAATATTGAAGTGATGATTTCTTTTATTCTTCTCTGAACAGAATAAAAAAAGGTGGAGTGAAAGTCTTCCTACTTTGGTCCCTATTTGTGACCTTTTGCAGCATCCTTTGCCCCTGAAGCCAGGACACTCCTGGGCTCTGAAAAGGCAGTGGGACACCTGCCTTTCTGTTAATGCACAGATGTCTGCGGTGGAGGAACCAGGTTAGTTAATACATGGACATACACAGTTCGGGAATGGTAATACTGGTGCTGTGGCTAATTCCTCCACCTTCACCTCTTGCCCATGTATTTTATACTGAGAAGGACACGTAGTCTGGAGAGAAGTGGGATGAAAAAGTGGAATTCTTCCTTGCAGTCTCTTCTCTGCTCCCTTTATCTGAAATGACATTCAGTGCTTTGCAGTCTGCACATAATTAAGGCTAAAAATGTTCCATTTTTAGCTTTTTAACATAATTCTTTTAAGATTTTGGGGCTGATAATGTCTTTGTCTACCTCTAACAGTCAAAAACACTGAACAGGTCATTAGAGTCCTTTATGTGAATTCAAACAGATAGGACCTCCCTTTTTTTCTCTTCCAGATGAAGTCCTAAGAGGGTAAAAGGTCATTAAAGCATTGAAGTGTTTCTTTCTGTAGACTTCAGAGAACTTAGAATTCCATCGGGGGGGGAAAAAAAAGTAATAAAGTTAAATCTCCTAATATTAGGGGAAAAGAAACAACCAAACACATTCCTTGGAAAGGGTTGCATTTTCATTAGATTTCATAGGTCTTGTCAAGGGCTGCACATCTGGATACATGAGGTCAAGAGAACAATGCTGATTTGTGCTTCCTGAAAATCTGCTTGCTGAGTCACTTTTGCCAGTGTATTTCCATGTGCTGTTGTAAGGATATCTAAAATGCACTAGCTATCCCTGTGGCAAGACCTTTTAAACGTTTTTGGTGGAGTAGTTCACTAAACACTCAGTTCTTGCTTCTGCTAGCCAGCTGGAGATTGCCACAGCATCTGTGGTTTAAAATTTCAAAACAAAGCATGGGGCAACCCTCGCCAGTTCCCCTTGGCAATGGGCAACTCCGTCCTCATCCAAAGTAGCTAGCAAGGGTGCTTTGCTCCGTTTCAAGGGCACAGCCTGCTTACCGAAACAGCTGCTTCCTGCAGTCCTTCTGCATACAGCTTCATCTTCCTTTCAAAACTGGAAACTTGGAGGTCTCTAAGCTGGAAATCCTCTACAGATACTGGTTTCTAGCAACCAGGGCCAATTGTTACTTCTGGGTGCTCAAGCATACTGCGCAGCATGTTGCATTCGCCATTGCAAGCTGTTTGGGAGGAGGGAAAACCCACGAAGAGGTGTTGCGGAAGGAATACTTGTTATCGGTTTCCCCTTAGGTCTACTTGCCAGTTTTCTCCTGGGCAGCTGGCCTACAGCTAAATTAAAACCAAATATATCTAAGCTTAGCTGGGTTCTTTTCATAGTAAAGGTGGCATTTTCCTGCAGGCAGGATGGGGCTGCTGGAGACATGGAGCATAGCCTGTTGATCCAAGCTTGCATTTGTGGATATTACTTACTTTAGACTGATTACGGTTTCAGCAGAAACCCCACTTAGGAAACCACACAGCATGCAGGTAATTGGAAACAGAACCTGGCGCAAGCATCTTCGAAAGCTTAGCACTGGGCTTTGAATTTGTAAATAGAAAAGGCCTGTGGCTCTGCAGTAAAATGGCGGTTCCCCCAGTAAATTTCATGAAGGAAACAGAGACCTTATTGTTTCCTCTCTCCCCAAATAGTTTTCTTTTTCTTTGTTTCGCTCTTTGATCTAAGAAAACTCCGGGGCAGCTCCTTTAATTAAGGGGCAGTAGACTAAGATTTGTCTGCAGGACAATGTTTGTGTTGACACACAAAGCTCTGTTTTTCCTCCACCTTTTGATTCTATTTGGAAAAGCAAGACACTTTTCATATGACTTTTTTTTAAGTTTATAATATCCCTTATTTTAAAGGATACCTTTTTTTTTCCCCGCCTCAAGAGTTCGTACCTAGGCAGACTACACGCACAAGACACTTTTCTTTCTGTTGTATTTGCTGGTGTTTTTATGGGCACAGCACCAATGGTAATAGCTTACGTAATTACATATAAGAACCGTAAATTTAGCTTCTGTCCGTTGTTAAGTAACTGGGATTTCAGTAATTTCCTTAGCCTCTGTGTTACTTCTCCATCTTATACTGTTCTTCTCTTTTCTGCTTCTACCCAACTCCTTTTACTAGTCTTTTCAAGGGCCAGATGTGAGCACAGTTGTAAGCAGCTACATTTTCAGGAGAAATTATTTCTAATGTTTTATTTTACAATAGTCACATGGACAGCTTCCCAGCTAAAGAAAGGATCAGTTGATTCACCCTGCAAAATACAACTTCTCAAAATTATCTGTGGCTAAACTCCTACTCATACAGCATCTCCTAGGTGACAGTGACTGCACGTACTCCAAGATATTTTAAAATAAAATATCCTATGGTTACAATCCCTGGTTGAATTACAATGATAGCGGGGTTTGGTATCTAGCCCAGAGAGCTCCAAGAGGCCGCTGGGATTGTACATACTGTGCTTGCTAACCCAGCACAAAGTAGATCCACGTGAGACAGAATTTAAAGCACTGGTGGCAGTATTTTAAGTTAGGTTGTCTATCTGATCATTGCAAGCATCAGTGGAACTGGATTGGAGATAGGAAAAAAACCGGGAAGAATCAGTCAAAAATATCCCAGGATGAAGAACTGGTATTTTGAGTCTTTTGATGAATGTTCCTCCAGCTGTTAAAAAAATCAAGTTCTTCCAGAAATAAATTACTTGTTATGGAAAGAAACAAAACTATTGCCTAACTGCTAGTAGGTGGCATATAAATCTAAATGAAGCAAGCAATAGTAAAGCAAAAGACAGCCGAGATGTGCATAAACATGCGAACTTGTGGGTTGGATGACAAATAAGGAAGCGATACTGGCAGTGCAGAGGTGCTGGGACAGGCAGGGGGGATAATGATTTCTCGCTGTAGATGAGAGATGACTGGAGCATGAGCACTGAGAGAAGATAAGCACTGTGCTCAGACAGAAGGCCTGTTCGCACACCCAGCCTTTTGGTTTCCTTTGCCAGCACTGCTAACTGCTGCTCTACTAATTCCTACCTAGTATAAACAAAGCAGAGGCTTGAGAGTGACAGGTGAAAGGTTTGCAGGCTGAGTGTTTGAGAGCTGTGCTCAGGTCCTGCTCAAATCCCTCCCCTGGGTCACATATTTGGTTTGCTGTTACCTATTGCACTTCCTTGAGATCGGTAGTTGCATCAGAAGAAGACACAGCATTTACATTTTGTGGATTCAGATCAGGATACGGAGGAAAGGCTGAAATGCTTACAAAAATGCAAATGGTTTGTTTTTCACCATTTTTAAGATTTGAAAGAGTTTGTCATTTTTGATGCCTGGGCAAAAGAGCATTGAGCGGTATTCATTGCAGGCTTAATCCAAATTTAAAAATACTGATGGCATAACATGCAGTCAGTTAGAAGTTGTGTGGGACGACAGTGTCAGACCTGTCCCGTCTCTACCTCCAGTCTATCCAAAGTGCTAAAATCCAGAGCTGAAGCAAGTTACCAGATAGCCCTGCTGCCACCAGCAGCCTGTGATTAGCAGGGAGAGGGGCTGGGAGCTGTGGTCTGCTCTTCCCCATCTCTTGTTCCTCATGGCTTCATTTAACTGCCTAGAGCACTGGTCCCATCAGCTCCCGTGGCGGCAGCAGCAGCGGGCAGGGAGTGGGTTGTAGGAGCAGAGACATTGGCTGGGGGGGCTTGCTCAGTTGCATTGTAAAAGAGGGACTCGTGGCCCTTGTTACAGCTCTACATCCTATTTACAGGATGGAGGAAACCTCTGATGCCAAGTCAACTGGCTCTCCACGCTGTTTCCACTCTCTGGGCTATATGTATCTGAAGCAGCTCAGCTTTTATAGTCATGCCAAGAGCGCCCCGTTCTGCAGAAGGCTGCGGTTCCCTGCTGCGTGGGAAACCCCTGACACCCTGAACCCCTCCCAACCACCTCCATCTCTCCCACCTTTCTTTCTTCATGGTAAAGTCATGACCCTTTTTAAGCACATACTAGATGGTGTTGTCCTTCCCAGGAGAACTCTGATGCTTCCTGTCTGTATGGCTGGGTTTTAACTTGGCTGCCCTCATGCTTTATACAGAGGCAACATGGATGTGGTGTGGTGGCTCTCCGAAGCACTGTGAGTCTTCATATGTGAGACAGCTGATCGTGGGAATGGCCTGGTGCAGATGGAGTAAGTTAAACTGGCAGAAGGTTGTTCTGCCTGTATGATCGATTCTGGTCAGAGAAAAAGGTGCAATGCTGTAATTAAGACGACAATGTTTTCTGCCAGGATAAGTTGCATTTCCCTTAGGGAGGTTTCATGGTAAAGCTACCTAGGAAAGCTGGTATGAGCAAAACCTTATGGTTTAAGTCATCAATGCGCTTGGATATGCCAATACCCTGGATTATTTTTAAAAGATCCTGAAGGAGTCACCAACAGCTGATAAGAATGCCTGTCCCTTCTCTCCCAATGACTGCTCTCCAAACTATCCTATAGAGTTATTTCCCTGTTACAGTCCATCTGATGTTTCATTATTTGATGCCGTACATAGCAGTTTGTACAGAAAAGACTGAGAAAGGCATCTAGAAAACCTTCCAGAGTGCTGGTTGTATCACACGGATGTGGTGATAAGAGTTCACGTTTCCCTGGGCAGAGAAAAGGGATGAAACTGTTTTTCCCTCATTTACATTAAAGCTCTGACAAGTTGCCTCTGATACACAGGACTAATCTCTTTCCCTGCATTTTGTGCAGATCCTGACCCAAAAAGGAGGTTCTGAGAGATCTGTCTGAATGAGGGCTTTTAAGTGTGATAGACCTAGTTGGTGGACTTGGATGGCACGTGGAGTTCTCAGACCTCTCCTCTGCTGCGTCCTTTCACAGCAGTTTTTCTTGCTGTGTCGGGTTTGCGGTAAGTGATATCGCTAATCTCCCAGGCTGGGCCTCTGCACACAGGATGCTTCCTCCTTGCTGACAACTTGCCTGGAAGGGATTTTGTGCTGCAGACCTTGTTAAAAAATTAGAAAAACCAGCAAAGATAAATGTTCCCCTTCCTCCTTTGTCCGTGTGTGAAAGTAAGCAAGTGAGATTCTGCCTCTGCCACTGCACAAAAGGGCCTTTCTCTCCGCCTGTCCCTAGGCTGTTTCCTCACTGTTCCCACTGTTCTTCCCTCTGGATACCATTCAAGGGACAAATTGGGGTAACTAAATGTCCTCTGCTGTTCAAAGGGGTTGTTGCAGCTTACATAAAATACACCAACTCTTTAAAACCATAACCAATTCATCAAAGTCATTATTCTGTGTCACATTGTTACATTTTTTTCTGCGTTTGAATAGCTTTAACAATGTTTAGAGATTATTGTATAGTACTGTATGCATGCATTGGTTTTCTTCCTAAATATGTATAAAATATCCTCAAACCTTAACTAGAATAGCTGCTGTATCAGCGAACTCTTGTGCTTAGCTTAACTGTTTGTACTAACATAGTCTTGTTAATGAAATGCTGTACCCAGGTGAGCCAATAGAAAACACATCTTTTTTTACTGTAATGGGATCGAATTTCACATGTGGGGTTCAGTGGGATTATTTTGTGTGGAAACTAAGCATATGTCAGTGCCACATTGGTGCCACATTTGCAAACAAGCATAGAAAGATAAATACCTCAGGGAGAAAATCTCATTTAGTGGCTGGTAGAGATTTTAAAAATACATCTTTTCTGGAGGACTTTGCTGTAACAGGTTAGAATTGAATGAAATGCCTTGGCTTTACCTTTCTTCTCGTTCAGAATGGCTTTGAAGATACGTAGGAAATGGCAGGACAGATTTGGACAAGCTGACTGCAATGCTGTAAGGGGAGGTAGCGCAAAGATGGTAAATAGAAGAAGGTAGAAGAATCGTAAGGTGCACCACCAAGAGGACATAAAGTCTCTTAATCAGAGAGCCTAGTATATTCAAAACTGTAACAAATGGTGTGAAGATTTTGGTAGATGCAGATCTTGCTTTTGGTACCCCAGGCTGTGACTACAGCCATGCAGTTTTCAGGGAGACTCACCTGAGACTGCCGTGCCTCCCGCGTGACCTTCCAGTGGGCAGCGAGTAACTCATATGTTCGTGACCTATTTGGTTTGGCAGATGCCCAAAGTGAGCTCAGGCCATTGACCTGAACATGCTATTCCTCTGCAAGCCTTTGGATTTTGAGTCTTGTTCCCTGAGATCACCAGAACAAAGTTGTTTATCTCCTAGACATAATGAAAGCCTAATTTTCTTCCATCTCATTCCCAGATGGTTTAGGCAATGTGATACTTGAAGTAAGCTTTATTTTGTTTTTAATTTTTGATACCGTATAATCTGTTCCATGTGAACTTCCTGCACAAGATCCTGGACACCTTATATATGCCTGCTTTAACCATTTGGTCTGTCTCATGTTTGCCTCTGCCTTGTAGTAACAAGCGTACCAGTTTCCTCTTGTTTCCTTTTCAGATTTTACCTTCTGCATCACCCACACAGAGGCTGAGTGTGTCTTTTTTCCCATATGCCGTGGCTGGCAATAAAAATGAACTTCATCACAGCAAGGAGGAGTTTGCTCTTCAGAACTGTTTTGTCACACAAAGTGTCACAGCATGCATCTTCTTCTGGGGATAGAGTCATGCAGTGAATAGATATTGCAAAAAGCAAGGGGCCTGAAGTAAGGCATGAAAACTGCGGGCTGTTCTTAAGTGGAGTGAAAAGCAGGGGATTTCCCTCACACCTTAAGCAAAAGTAGTGAATGGCACAAAATACTGCTTTTGTGGATGAGAAATTAAATGTGAAATGGAGGTAGGGAGCAGCTGGCCAGGTGGCAGAATCCCACCAAGTCCCTCGAGGTGGTATTGGAAAGCAAAGGATATTGTGTTGCAGTGTGATTCTGTTATGTACCAAAGAGAAATCTGCCATTTAGGAAAAAGTCTGAACAGCAGCATTGTTTGTAAAATGGGGATTAATTACACTTCTCTTCTTGGCAGGGGTGAGACCAGCTGAAATACTGCACCTACTTTCAGGCCTTGTCCTTGACTGGAAATGTGGACTCACTGGAGAGAATTCAAAGGGCAGGAAAAGGAACATGAGGTTTAGGAAATGAAGAAGGTTTCAGAGTACTGGCTGTGTTTAATTAGAAAATGAAACTCTGAGTGGGGAACATGAGAAGTCTTTCATTATGTAAAAGGGTGCTATTAAAGATAATGATCAGTTGTTCTCTTTGTTCATTTGGGAAGTGCGAGAAGAAATCAGATTAATTTTTGCTTACTCTGCAGCTAAAAAGATTCAGGCTGGATACTATGAAAAGTTTGTTAAGGTAGTAATATTCCTATTAGTCTACCTAAGGATGCACAACATCCTTATTTCTTTATTAGTTTATTACTAAAAATCTCAGCTGCTGAAATGTGCTTTAGATATACTTACTCTGTAAGTTCTTGAAGTGTCTTCAGGACACACAGGACTACCAAGTAATTTTGGGATAAATTGAACAAAGATGCTATGTTTCTAACAATATATGCTTCCAATTATCTTGAGAGCACTCTCTGAGAGCTTATGGGCTCGCCCGTTCACATTTAATTCTTATGTTGAGATTTGGAGAGAGCTAAGCATGCTATAGTCTGATAAAGCACAGGAGAAAAGTAACTTGGAAAATCAAAAACCCTCAAAGAGGATAACATAAACATGGAAAATGATTGATTGATTGATTAAATGATTAATGAAAAGAATGTCTGAAGATGCTGTGGGGAGAAGGAACAGTTGCAGGTGTGTGAGAAAGTGACCTTGGCAAAGTGAGGCATGCAGGTGACAATATCTTCCTGACATAGAGCTGTAAAAGAGCCATGTGAAAGTGGGAGAGTGGGCAGATTAAAGCAGTAGCAGATGAAGCGTAGGAGGCAACAAAGAAAAGCTGCAACATACATGAGGATGAAGTAATAGATCTCCTTCCCCCTTCCTTAAATTACTGGATGGGAGGTGGGTCTGGTTTGAAAGAGCTGCGAGGGAGAGAGAAGGCATCCTTCGGTCTGGGCCTGCCCTGCACAGCTCCTGAGGAAGACTTAGTGTCATCAGAAACCACTGGCTCTCCCCAGGCCTGCCTGTTCAGAAGCACATTCCTATTTTGGTCACCACAAATACTTGGTGGTATCTGGAGCTCATGCTCCTTCTTTTGTGCCAGCCTGTGTGGACATAGAAAAGTCTTGTCTGTTTTGGTTTCTTTGCTCCAGTTGAATCCTGAATTTGCATGGTAATGATTCCATTCCTTCATTTTAATTTTTTTCAATTCTCTTAGGGCATGTTATTCTCCCCTGCTCCAGTTACAGGCTTCCAAGGTTGCTGGTAACCTTGCCTTGGTATGCACAAGCTGCTTGACCTCCCTACTACTCCTGTGGTGCGTCTCTCTCACGCTGACTTGCTCCAAATGCCAATATTGCCTAGTGGTTTTTCATTCTCAGCAAGTGCTCCATTTTTAAATCTACCAGGTTCTGGGCTCACCAGCTATATATATGTATTAATAAAATGAACAGGGTTACGGCTGTCATGGCTGATCCCTAGAGCTACTGCCATGGCCATGTCTGCACTACCAAGCTATCTTAACTAGCAGAACAGGGGACCACATCCAGACCTCCATGGGCAATGATGCGTTGCTCAGGCTGAATCCCACCTGTACTCAGGAATTGTTTGGGAAAGTACCATGTGTCCTAGTCCCAAAGGGTGCCAAGGAGCACTCTAGCACTGTAACAGTATTGATGACTGAATTACCATGCCCGGGAATCTCCTGTTAGGTTCATGAGTAGCCAATGTGTTCTGCCTTCAGAAGTTGCTCTTGCAGAAGGCTGATGCTCCAGGGTCTGATCCAACCAGACATAAACAGGATAACTCAGTCAACCTCAGCTTCGCTGTTGTCCATTTTGGCATGAGCAAGTCTAGGTTGTCTTCATTCAGCATGGCTGGTGCCCCTCGCCACACTTACTGCTGTGCAGAGCTGATCTGAAAAAATAATCTTCCTGCAAGCTGGTTGTCCTGGTTTCAGCTGGGATAGAGTTAACTGTCTTCCTAGCAGCTGGTACAGTGCTGTGTTTTGAGTTCAGTATGCGAAGAATGTTGATAACACTGATGTTTTCAGTTGTTGCTAAGGAGTGTTGAGTCTAAAGTCAAGGATTTTTCAGCTTCTCATGCCCAGCCAGCGAGAAAGCTGGAGGGGCACAAGAAGTCGGCACAGGACACAGCCAGGGCAGCTGACCCAAACTGGCCGATGGTGTATTCCATACCATGGGACGTCCCATCTAGTATAGGAACTGGGAAGTGGGGGCAGGGAATCGCGGCTCGGGGACTAGCTGGGTGTCGGTCGGCGGGTGGTGAGCAATTGCCCTGCGCATCATTTGTACATTCCAATCCTTTTATTACTACTGTTGTCATTTTATTAGTTTTATCATTATCATTATTAGTTTCTTCTTTTCTGTTCTATTAAACCGTTCTTATCTCAACCCAGGAGTTTTACTTCTTTTCCTGATTTTCTCCCCCATCCCATTGGATGGGGGGGAGTGAGTGAGCGGCTGCGTGGTGCTTAGTTGCTGGCTGGGGTTAAACCGCGACACTGGTAAACATCAGAGGCCTAATTTTTCATAAGAACAGAAACAGACCATAGAGTTGACAGAAGATTTTGTGGGACGGTTTGTGGAGTTATCTAGCCATCATGTGACTAACCTTTCCTGGAATAATTAACTTCAAGGCTCAAGGTTTATGTTTCTCTCTCCTGCGTGAGATTTACCATGTTAATAACCTCCCACCCCACATTTTCCAAACTTTCAGACAAACTTTTGAAGCATTTGCAATTAACACTTTCTGGCTTACTCATTACCATGGGCTATCTTGTAACTCTAGGCTTATACATTTAAGTTAAAAGCTGCAATTTTGTCACTTCAGCAGTGGGAGACTCACAGAAAAGAATCAGATAGTTTCAGATGATGGGTGTAAAGTTGCCTTACAAATCTGATGAATCCAAGAGAAAAGTTCATGTTTTTACTCAGAAGGCTAGTGCATGTGTTGTTAAACACAAAACTAAGAAAACGTGTCTCCTCTGAGAAGTAGATGCAGGGGCCCACCTCAAGACCTCTGCAACTTTGACATCTATATCTGAACTACTTACCCTAGGAGGACAAATGTTAGACATGTACTTCAGAATGGGATGAATTGCATTTGTGAAGTGGCTTTCTCCACTGGCAGTAAAGATAGCCCATGGCAATGAGTTCAGGTACAAATGTGGAGATAAGCTACGTAATAATAGCAGTCTACATTCACATTGCAAAACAATCACCTATAAGATGGTAAATCATCAGCTTAGGATCAACTTTGAAGAGATTAAATGAAGAACAGTTGTGGGTCAAAGTGAATACAAATCAGAATGATGTCCTGGATCAGTGGTTATGGCTCTGGCTGTGAAGTGCAGAGTTTTTTGTTTCTTGAACCTTTATTTTAGATGTAAAAATCATCATTTTCTGTAGGCATGGATATATGAAGCAGAAACTGGGCAGGGAAGCTGATGCATTTCTGTGAGAGGCTGAGTGCCCAGCAGACCAAGCCATAGCTGAAAGGTCTCCAAAGGCTATTGCTTGTTGGAAACATATTTTCCTGAGGGATGCTGGCATTGCTGTTGTCTGGACCAACAGGGAAAAAATACACGATGCAGCTTGTATCACACCATTTTGTCCATGTCCTCCCCTTTGGGTAGGTGAAGCTGTAGTTCTATGTAGTCAGACACAGTTGTGTGAAAATGTTCTGAATTTTATTGGTAGAATACAGGGATGTCTTTTTTTTTTTTTTTTTTTTTTTTTAAGGGTGTTGGGGTTTAAGTGTTAGGTAGCCAAGAATTTGGGGGATAGAGAGTCTGTGCTTCTGCTGTAGGTGCTAGTAGAATTCAAGTCCTCTCATGAACTAAGTTCCAAATCAGGTCGAGCTCTTAAACTCGTTTGTGGTTCTGATGTTTCAGATGACTTTTTGTCCTTACTATATTTCTCCTCTGGAAATGTAGTGTCTGAGGGTGGACCGGGCTTTGGGAGCTGAGAACTTCTTGCCTTGGGGCCCCATCTAGTGGGTAGTGGCTTGCACTGAGCAGCACCAAGAGCAACTTTATTTGTGTTGCATTGAGAAATAAAAAGCAGTAAAAGGAGCTGATATGAAGATTCTCTACAGAGCTTAATAATCGCAAACGAAATCGCCGTGTGTTCATCTTTCTCCTGCTGACATTTTGTTTCTGCGTGTCTCTATCTAGACAATGTTATCCTGCATTTTGTGCTGAAGCATTTTCACAACATAGCAGAATCATACCCCAATTGTAAAACAAAAAAAAAAAAAGAGAAAAAGAAAAGTCATCCCTTCCTTCTCTACCCTTGTATTTCTTGTATTGTTTTAAAGGAATGGCTGCATTATTTCACTGAGTATGCTACAGTCATTGATAAATGATTCAAGGATATCAGTATTACTCTGTGAAGTTATCCATAAATTAAGAGGCTTATTAGGTAACCTTGAAAATAGGAAGCATTCCAGCAGCACTAAAAGGTCTGTGAGAGCCAAACATTTAAAATCTGTATTTTGTCTTGACAGAACTGCTTATATGCCAGATTGCTAAAATGGTAACTATGTTCAGACAGGAACTGTTTGTTGTACATATGTGTTAGAAAAAGAAAAGAAAGTGACTTGAGAAATGGAAAAAGGTTTTATGGCTATATCCAAGTTACTTTTACATATGATATTTTTCTAGTCCATCTGTCAAATGAATTTAGCAAGCCAAATTTGGATTTCTACTGCACTTAAGTCATTCAGTGTAACCCGAGGGAGTAAGATGGATAGCTAGACAGAACATATGGCCTTAGCTGTATAAAAATTTGCTTTTTTTAAAATAAAAGGGAAAAGAATGGAGGAAATAGCTAAACTATCTGGTAAGGACAAAGCTGTTTTCTCTGGAAAATGTGTTTGACAGAACTAGCTATTTTCAAGAGAGCGTCTGTAACTGTACATAGCTTGCAGTCTTTCAATTTAAAATGAACCCCAATGAAAGCACTTTCTGAAGAGTTTCTGTGCTATCTGTATCTTCAGAGAGGATCATAAGGGATGGAGACTGAGCACTCCTGAATTTGTGTAACAGGGTTATTTCACAAAAAGTTATTTCATAAGGGAGAGGCTGATTATTTTCATTAAGCTGCATAACAGGATTATTTAAAAACACTGCATGAAACTCCCAAGGTAGAGATATTGGAAGACAAATGAGAGTCTGGCTAAAATAAAAAGAACATTGTAGGGAAAGAAGCCTTTTTTAACTTTGACTGTTGAACCATGATCTTGCACTCCTCTTTGCCTTAGTTCTTTTTTTTTTTTTTTCCTTTTTTTTTTTCTTTAAATTTGGGGGGGGAAGACAAGTAATGTGTTTTCTAGAAAACTTTCCATGACTTGAAAATCTGATTTTGAGTTTACTGTTTATAAAGGAGGAAGAGCTTTAAAGGAGTAATGTGTGAGTAAGTGTTTTTGTGTGAAATAGTGATTGACAAATGATTTTTCCTTTTTTTCTTATTGACATCATATCCATTTGTATTATTTTCTATTGGTTTTCAGCCTATTTTACTTTGTTCTTTGGCTTCTGTAACTGACACCCCTTTTGCAGCACACTTACAACTGTCTCTTTTGATAGCCTAGGTTGGTTTTACGCTGTCTCAGGAGTCATGCAGAGAGCGGGCAAGATCTTTAGCTGTGCAAATCCTGGAGAAGCTCTAAATTCTCTCCTGGTGTGGAGAAGCTCTAAATTGTTTGGGGTTTTTTTTGGTGTGTTTTTTTTTCTTCCCCACTGTGTTTCTCAGCCTGTAGGGGCTAAAATAGTTTCCGAAATAAATGATCCTGGAAAAAATGACTTTCAGAATAAATGATCTGAAGCACAGTACTGGAGGTATAGCAGCTGGAATGGTCCCATAAGACCCATTACACTGACCAACCATTGTCCTAGCTCAGCTCCCCAGGAAAGGCATGAAGGGCTGACAGAGGTGAATGCTGATAAGGTTTTTAGGAAATAGATCTTCTCTGTGAGAGAACCTTTGTATCACAGCTATAGTCCACTCTGGACTAGACAGAAAATGCCTTTTTCACTATGATTTCTGAGTTGCAGAAAAAGATCTTGAACGGAAGCAGTACTGATACTCGAGATAAATGGAAGTCCTTCCGTTGCCCATATTGAGGGTCAAGTCCTGGGCTTGGGCTCCTCTATGTTCTCCTAGTTAAGCTATTTCCATTTGATATTTAACTACTCAAATTTTAGAGAGACTGGGCACAGTGTCAAAAAAAGTTCTTTGGAGAGGGAAAATTTAGTCCCTTTTTTAATCCATGCAGAACTTAATACCAAAGAGAAGAAGCTGCAGTGGAGGAGCAGAGGTGCTCCCAAAGAGCATGGGGCTGAGGGGAGGGGACGGGCAGATGCAGGGCAGAGTGCCAAGTCTTGAGCTGCATGGCCAAGGGCCATGGCTGTCTTCTCTTGCCGCTCAAAGGGCAAGCTGTCTCTGAGGATACCTTCGGATAATGGTCTAATGCTTCCTTCATGTTGAGGAAGGTCTTCTGACCTTCGGTGCAGAATTGGTGAGCCAGTAGCCGTAACAGCTACAAGGCTGGTGGGAGCAGCCTCACATTCAGCCGCTCGCCTGGTACGTGCCTGCCCTCTCATCTCTTCCTCAAATGACATGGTACAGGTGGGGGCCCTACACCCAGGGCTAATCTGCTGTCCTGCGCTTTCCCAGTGTGACAGGGAAGGCAAAAGTGTAGCCTAAGAATTCATAAACAATGTAAATACATCTTCAGCGTACATGTTTCAGTGGCCTGAAACTCCTCCTTGGACCTCAGAAGCCTTTCCTAGCAATTCCATATGCACAGATGTACTTACCTGGAGGTAATTTCTGTTGAATGCAAGCTAATATTTCATATTCTATAAATATGATATTTAATATGAACTTTGACATTTATCAAGTATATTGCAGCATGAAGTTTAAATAATTGGCAATACTGAAATAATAGCTCACTGAAACTTGCCTATTTGAAACTGGAGTTTGTGAGTCATAATATATTGCAGAAGTTAAATGAGGCTTTAAAAGAAAATCGACCAGCTTAATGGGCCAATTGTCTAAGTGCAAATATGCTACCATGGAAACCCTGCTCTGTTATTTTGGATTTCTTGCTCACAAAAAGCTATATTCTGTGTTATAAGTAAGAAAATAGACACTTCCTGATTGATGCAGTTTAACTGATGGCTGACACTATGCAATGTGTTTGAAAAAAAGTCAGAGGTGTGGAGGAGGCTTTCACCAATTTTCCTTCCTAAATGTGATTTTGGAGTTAAGAAGAGCCTCCTCCTACCCTGCCCATTGCTCCATTTCACCCCCCCAGGGCCATCAGTCCCTGCCCCAGTGATGTTGCAGCACTGCCAGTCTCCAGCTCCCCAGCGCCCTGGACACCACTGAAAAGAGCCTGGCTCTGTCTTCTTTACATCCTCCCTTCAGGTATTTATACACATTCCTATGATACCCTGAGATGTCTCTTCTCCCCGCTGAACAGTCAAGTTCTCTCATCCTCTCCTGGTATGTCAGTGGCTCTAATCCCTTAATCATCATTGTGGCATTTCAGTGTAAATGCTTATGTATGTAAATTTTAATAATGTACATAACAATTAATGTAAGGATGGTAAATGAAATGCTAGTTGGTAGTTTTGTGAATGGTGGCCAAAATTATAAAGTCATGAAACTTCCTTAAATGTTTAAAGAAAACTGAGGTGATTCAGAATATTATTAGCTTTAAACACCTTGTATAGACCCATCTTTGGACAGCTACTATTTAAGTTATTTCCTGGAGGGAGTTGTTGATCTTTGGTGTTGATATTTAACTGTAATGTAACTACCTAGAAAGACGTCATTGTACTTGGCTTCTCTTCTGATCTCTTTTATACACACTGCGATTTATCTCTCCCCCTCACTTGGTTGCTGTTCCCTACTCTTTTCTTTCAACAAATTACATTCACCAAGCAAATGTTCATTAGCTTCTGGAATGCAAATAAATTCTTTGACCTTTTCCTCTTTAAGATCCCCGGTGCATATTTTATAAGTGTTGTCTTAACATAAGAATGACTTTATTAGACCAGGCCTAGAGGCAGGTTTAGTTTCTTCTCCCTGTCTATGGCAAATAGCAGGTCCCTAGGAAGGATTTAAAGAACAAAGCAAATGTATGTGTTGTGTTGCTCCCCAGAGTAGTTTCCATCCTTTTACACAATTTCAGTTCAAGGGCTCTATGTGAGGAGTAGAGTACTTCTGCAGCTGTGGGTTCAGAAGGGCTGGCTGTGGAGGGCTGCTCTCAGGACCAGCATTAGCCCACCATGTTCCAGGTGCCTGTGAGCTCCATCAGCAGGAAGCGCGACTGCCTGTACAAAGCCCCATCAGAAGACTGATGGATGGCGTAATTAGTTAGGTTGGTAAGTTATACGTAACCCTGCTTGTTCTGTGTCTCTGTGAGTGGTGAGAGATGGTGGCATTGTCTTCCTGGTCTTCCTCTCATCCCCTGGGCTGACACTAGTAATGGGACCTCTGGACATCTCCCTTTTCATTCTTCTCGAGAATTATAAAGCAGGGGTGGGGTGGTGGGAATGGGAGGAGGAATAATAGCAAAAAGTAATAATGAACAAGGCACACAGCAAATCAGAAGTCCAGCTATTGAGATAGCTGTATTACTTGAGACTGGAGCTCTAATGGACTATTTCCATGTGGTTCTCATGAGGCACAATTGTTTCCCAGGGCATGTGACACACTAGAAAATTGCTGACATACTTCCATCAGAACGGGAGTGACACTGCACTCGTGTGTCCTTTCTGCTAGCAGGGAGATACATGTGTAGTGGTCTGTTCTCTTTTCAGTGCCGTATTTTTTCTAAACTGAAAATGGAGACAGTATTTCTGTTCTGGATGTATCATGCATGAGTTTAAAGTGTGTGATTGATCAAAGGTCCACAGAAAACCAGCCACCATTTTTTGTTGCTCATCTAAACTCAGCAAGACCAGAACAAGAGCTCTTACTTTCCCTTCCACATGCCTCTGTTTGCTGGCTTCTTTCATGATTCCTGTGAAGACACGACCTTCCAAGCTGTCAGGCAGCCTCTCAACCAGCAGCTATCACAATCAACCTTACACTCTTTACACCTTTATACAAATTCTACCTAGGATTAAGCAGGAAAAAACATATGCAAAGTATATTTGTCTTTCTATATGTACACAGCTGAAGTTCAAGCTGAAGTTTTTATATTACAGTACAGGAATTCAATGCAGGTTGCTCAGTTAGTGTTTCCTAGAAAGTTTCTGAAAAGATCATAATCCCAAGGTGTCCTTTTGACAAGGTTCCTCTTTCTACAAGCTTCCTCTTCCTAGAAGATTAATTTTTTGTAACGTACAATGTACAACTGCAAATATTTCCTCCATTGCTTAATGTTTATCACGACCTATTGCAGCAGGTACACCCGCCCTGATAACGACCACAACTTTTCGACTGAGAGAAAAAAAAGCTAGAAGCTGTGGTTTGGGGGTCGAGCTGCCCAGCCCGCATAGTGACTGGAGTCATGTACACACTTTGGCTGGTGACGACCATCACGTACACCTTTTGGTCAAAAGGCAAGACCCTTAGCCAGTGAAACACTTCAGTCTAAAGAAACTTCTCAACTGTTGGCCACGTATGACCACAGATCAGATTTGACTAGGGTATAAATGGAGCCCCACCAGAGGGCAAATTGAGTCAGTCCTCCTCGGAGCAGTGGGTCTGCAGTCAGGGACTCTCCCCTTGGATTGGGATGCTGCCTAAGGAAACTCCTCGAGGTGGAAAGCCCTCATCTTTTAGGTGAGTGATACATGCATTTTGGCTCATCATTTCTAAAGCTTAAGAATTATTGAGTCGGTTGTGCAATATTAATTTCGCCTTACATCAATGAACCTGCAGTTTACTAATGTTGTCAGAGTTCTAAACGATTTTGACTGAAGAATAAATTTCATTGAGTTTAGCACCTATTTAATTTGATTGTGTGAGCCTCCGTGACACCTGTGTCTATCCCTCAACTCTGACTGATTATCCAAAGGTCAACACACGATGACAACTTCCTTGTTACTTCATTGCCTACTTCGATTTTTTCTAGGCAATCACTGTCTTTTCTCCCACATCTGGAAAATGACAATTATAAACATCCCAAAATCAAACTTGTTTTAGTTCTTTGGTCCTTTCTACCTTGTTCACAGAAGTCCTGACTGCTCTGTGCTAGCAGGCTGCACCCACATCATATGGTCAGAAACAGATATTCTGTCTAGCAATTGCAGTGGGAAGGTAAAGTGTGAGGGTTAGTTTGCGAGCACCTTAGAAGAAAAAAATATAGTGTTTTGTTTTTTTTTTTAAATCTGAGAAGCCAGCAGGAACTACTCTATGGAAGGTAAAGCTAGTCAAACTTCAACTAGAGAAAAAAAGGCACTAATTTTTTACACTAAATATGAGTAAGAGTTGGAGAAAAGTACAAGCAATAGGGAAGAATTAATCCCTGGATATGTCCAAATTAAGACAGATTTCCTTTTATAGAACAAGTACTTCAGCCAGGTGGTGTTTTGGCCACACGTTTTATCAATCGCATGGTGTCACCGCACAAAAGTAGCAAACATAACTGAATAGACTGTGAGGTATAGATAAGGCAATCATGATGATTCTTCTGGCTTCAAACTTTATGTTTCTAGTCAAGAGTTCCCATGCATTGGAAACTCCGAGCAGCTGATTTCCATCCCTTTGTCAGGGAGGGAGCACCCATCTGTTGCTTCCTGAGGTGTCCTAAGCAATCCCAATGTTTGCTGTGATGTTATGATGTTGCTGTTGTTGTCCTGTTGTAAATGCCCAGACATCTCGACGACTGCACTCAGCTCAAGATTTTTTCCTCTCCTGCTCTGCTGTAGTATTTGTGTCACTTGGGGAACACTGCCAGTGGATGGGATTGGGTACAAGTGTAACCAGACAGGCCACCGAGGCAGGGAGGGAGGACAGCTGTCCTAAGCATTCAAAGCTTTACATTCTGTGCCACTCTGATGTGACCCGGGCTTCAAGGTATTTATTAAGCTGGAAGAAAGCCTTTTTTGGTCTTGCAACTCTCTGAATCTGCCTACCTGTTATTTAGGATATGTTACAGTAGAATCCAGAGCGGTACCTAATGCTGCCTTATTGCAACAGAAATTCAGAATAAAAGAAACAGGCTCTATACTGCCCATGGAGAAAAATTTTTACAGCCATCTCAAGCTATCTGTGTATCTGGAACCCATAACTTCCTCAGATTAAAATTAAGAATAATGGAAAAATTGTTTGATTCAGATATCAGTAAGGTAGGAATCAAAATGTATGTACTTATATCTGTCAAAGTTTTTTCAGTCAGCAAAGTAAACATTACCTTGTGATAAAAATATAGTTGCAGAGGAATACTCAGCAAGCTCAGCATGTGAGACAAGACACAGGCTAGATGACTTGTGAAGAAAAATAAAAAGAACAAGACGTGAATAACTTGTCTAAGCTGCATTTGAATGTGAAGAGTGTTTGTGTGGGGAATCCTGCAGTCTTTATTTGGGTAAAAGCACCCTTTGAAATCAAATGAGTCTTTAACTTGAGGATCAAGGATGCTAGTGGTTGACTGATTTAGTGACAACTGAATGCCAGAGAGTGAGAAGAGTAAATAATCAGTTAAATGCATGGACAAAGAACTCAGTGAAACCTCCCTGTCAGGAACACTTGCAGCTGTAGAATAGCTAAGGAGCAGTAGCAGTAATGGTGAGAACTGGTGACCTCCAAATGTAGCTTTATCTAAGCACCAGAATATGGACCATGGAGAGAAACAGTAGTTAGAGGCTGTGATGGAATAATCAAGTAGGACTCTTCAGTCTGTTTTCTGTAATGAAATGTTGCTTTGGTTTATGAACTATGGCACTGCTCTCGAAGACCTGGAGAAGAAACTACAGAGCCGTTGGAGAAGAATCAGCGTGACTCATAGGCACTTCTGCAAAACACTGGTTCCTTCCTTTGTTGTTATTAAAAACGCCAAATGCTATCTATTAAAAGAGTGTAAATTTGGGCCCTGCCTGGGACCGGCAGTCTTAGCACACTTCTCATTGTACCTATCTGTGGTGAACTCAATCCTTTTGGTTATAACAACCAAAGAATCAAAGAAATCCAGCGGTAGTGAGGAACAGGAATTAAGGGATCCAGCTGCTATTGCTTCTAAAAAAAATTGTGCCTGGGCTGCATTTCCAATAGTTCTTGCCTGTTTATAGTGAAACCTGGTCAGACTTCCACTGTATCATTCCTTCAAGCTGTTGTGAATGTGAGTCATTTAGCCCTGAAACCAAACAATACCATTTTTCTAATGAGAGTTACCTGCTTCCAGGAATATACTAAAGGCTCATTACTCTAGAGCACATTTATGATCAGACATAAGATACTATATCATGCATGGCATAGGCCATATGCAGCATAGCGACGTGGTTTCAGTGACATGAACTGATGGATATGCCACACAAAGTTCAATAACCTTGAATAGTGGGACATGCCTGAACTTGATACTGTTTGATGTTTTCATGTCAGCTCTCACATTAGACTCATCATGCCAGTGATCTGCCAGTGATCTGTTATGTATTCCTTTCCTTCTCCTTTTCCCCTGTGAAACAGGAGCAGATAATTGCCATATTATCTGTGTGAGGATATGTGGAGTGTGAGAATTTTTTTTTTCTGTAAGATTATCTGATGGAGGACCGTGTCAAATGGGATGATAAAAAGGGGAAAGCCAAACACACAGACACAAAAAACCTGACTGACTAGTGTTAACAAAGTCAATAACCAGAAACTAACCTGGTTAGTGGCACTAATTGATAAGGATAGTGGAATGCGAGAATGCTTATTCCAGCAAGATGATCTGATTGAGGACCACCTAAGATCAGGGTGATAAGAAAAGGTGAAGGCAGCAAACATACAGAGTCACAGTCCTGACAAACAAAGAGGCAGACTATGAGAAGAAACAAACCTTGCCAGCCACACTAATTGATGGGCTATTTCAGAAAAACTAACCTGGACTTTGCAACTGATAAGATTATAACTGGAGGGGTTGGGATGGGGTGGGTGAAGATCCTGGATGCTGGACCAGAGGACTGGGAGTTGGTAGATCTGTGCAAAGTGATGAAGAAATGTTTAGGGGAAGGAATTGGGGAGGAACAGAGAGAGGAACAGACAGAAAGGGGTATAAAAGGGGCCGGTCATGTGTAAAACAGGGCTGGTCAGTATGTTTGTCTGACTGAGCCCTGTGCCTGATCACAGCAGTCTGTCCTATCTTCTTTAAAACCTTTCTTAACTACCTCTCTGTGTAATGTCACTCTTCATCCCATGTGTGTGAGTTCTGCACGGACTGAGTGCCAGTTATGGGGGCGACTGGCATGAGTGGACCGGGTGACAGCTGTTGGAGTCAGGCTGGGGGTGTAGGTGCCCCTATGCCTTACACGTAGGTATTGGGGGGGTCCTGTGGGTGTGGGTAGTTGGTGCGATGAGTCTATGAGTGCATGAGTCTGTTTGCAGCGAGCACTGACTGGTTTGGGTTTGTGTGGCGGGGTTTTGGTAGCGGGGCAGGGGCTGCAGGGCCGGCTCCTGTGAGAAGCTGCCAGAAGCTTCCCCGGCTCCGAGTCGGACCCACCTCTGGCCCAGGCCGAGCCCATCCGCGACGGCGGTAGCGCCTCTGGGAGAACAGATTTAAGAAGGGGAACCTGGAGATTTGGGATGTGAGAGGAGCCCCTGTGCAGACACGGGGTGAGTGAGGAAGGAGGGGAGGAGGAGCGGGGGAGGAGGGGATGCCCCTGCAGCCCGTGGGGAGACCAGACGGCAGGCTGTCCCCCCCCAGCCCACGGAGGGGAGCAGGGGAGCAGATGCCCACCTGCAGCCCGGGGAGAGAGGAGCCCACGCTGGAGCAGGGGGACGGATGCCCCCCAAGATGGCCGGGACTCCAGGGGGAAGCCCGCGCTGGAGCAGGCTGTGCCTGAAGGACTGCAGCCCGCGGAAAGGCCGTACATTGGAGAAGTTCGTGAAGGACTGTCTCCTGTGGGAGGGACCCCACGGTGGAGCAGGGGAGGAGTGAGGAGTCCTCCCCCTGAGGAGGAAGGAGCGGCAGAGACAAGGTGTAAGGAACTGACCCCAACCCCCATTCCCCGTCCCCCTGCACCGCCGGGGGGAGGAGGGAGAGAAAACTGGGAGTGGGGTTGAGCTGGGAAGGAGGGAGGGGTGGGGGAAGGGGTTTTAAGATTTGGGTTTACTTCTCAGTATCCTTGTTTTGATTTGATTGGTAATAAATTGATTTTATTTCTTCCCCCAGTTGAGCCTGTCTTTTGCCCATGACCATAAGTGGTGAGTGATCTCTCCCAGACCTTGTCTTGACTCACAATCCTTTCTTTCTATATTCTCCTCATCCCACCATAGCCAGCAGCGAAGAGTGAGTGAGCGGCTTTGTGGTGCTTTGTTACCGGCTGGGCTTAAACTACAACACCGACCCAGACCAGAGAGAGAGTAGGTGACCAGACAGCAAATGTGTGAGTGTGCTTGTGAACCTAGAGAGTGTTGTGTGTGTGTGCCTGCACTAGTGACCTTCAGTCTCTGCCAGCTGAAGAGGCAGTGGGCACAAACTGAAACACAGGAGGTTCTGAACATCAGGAAACCCTTTTCAGTTACTCTGAGGGTGGCCAAGCACTGGCACAAGTTGTCCAGAGAAGTCGTGTAGTCTCCATCCTTGGAGATATTCAAAAGCCATCTGGACATGGTCCTGGGCAACCAGCTCTAGGTGGCCCTGCTTGAGCAGGTGGGCTGGACAAGACGACCTTCAGAGGTCCCTTCCAATCTCAACCATTCTGTGATTCTGTGATTGGGCTGTCTGTGCTTACATCTGGTGTCAGTCCTGTATGTAGGTGCTGTTAAGAGCAGTAACCCCCACAGCTGGCAGATACTAAAGCCTGAAAGCAGTAAAATAGACTTTGCATGGTGCTACCCAGTGGTGGATTTGGGCCTGTAGCTGCCTCAGCTGCATTTCCCAGGGTGGTGAGGCCTCTGGGCCACATGACTGCACTGTAACTAGTTCCTGTCTTTGCCCTCTTACAGCCTGTGGTTGTGTTGAGATTTAATCTGTTGTTGCTGACACTGAGATTAGTTGATAGAGGTAACTGTTGCTACAGTGGATATCTGCAAGGTGTATTGTGTGACACTCAAATATAGTAGGGTAAGACAAAAATAATTATGGTCCTTATCTTTGCACTTGGTTGAAAAATAGATCTCATTGTAATGGTAAATGAAGAGGTGTCACTGAGCTGATAGACTGCTAGTGGAGTCTCCTGTGGTATGGTTTGTCTAACTACAGTCAGTAAACTGTAATAAGTGCTGTTGTTTTTGTTAAGGTTTATCAGAAACACTTCCAAAAGATTTCATTAAATTAAAAAAAAAATAAAATAAATAAATTGAAATCTGAGCTGTAACTTCACGTCACTGGTGAGAGACTGTAATTTGCTTGGCTCACCTTAAAATTTAGGAAAACATATTTAGCTAAGTATTTGCACTGGCTGAAACACCAATTTTTATTAAAGTATCACTGTCAGCCTGTTACCAGCTCTAGAGTATTTTGTGCTGTCCAAAGCAGTGGAAAATCTACTCTTGTTACCACTTGCAGTAACTCACAAAATAGTAGCTGAAACATTCTGCTGCACCAGGCAACCCTGTATTTTCTGTTTGTGGCTGAGCTAACCCTCTGTCAACTTTTTAAAGGGGCATTAAATCAAGAAGGATATGAATCAGAGCTTTCCTGAGTCAGTAAAATCTTACCACTGACTCTGACGTGCTCTAGAGTGGGTCCCTGGACAGCAGGGTGACACATTAGTGTTTAAATATCTTATAAATGATTGACTCACTGTAACTCAATGGTGTGCTTGTCTTAGATATAAATAAGGATAGTTACTAAGAGATTCACTTTATCTTAGGTTGCAGGGAAAAAATACCAACATTTTATATATTCAGGTATTTTAGTATTTTTTTAGTATTTGTTCAAAGGCTCGTACTAGAAGTGTCTGATGTTCTGGATGCAGTTCAGTCTAGCTCTGTTGAAGTGCCAGTTGAAAATCCCTGACTGGCTGTTTAAAACAGCTTCTACTAAGTGGTTTTGTTTTTCTGTTTCTGTTTTTGTTGTTGTTGTTGTTGTTTTGTTTTTGTTTTTTTTTTTAGCTGCCTTTGTCCTCTCTTCCAGGAGCTGCACAGTCTTCTTTTGGTTGCAAGTGTCTCCTCCTTCTCCTTCTCCAAATGTCTTGGCTCTCCTGTGGTTTCATCTCCACACAGACTATCCTCATTTCTGGGAGGAGTAGCTTTAGCTTTTGGCAGTTTCCATCTGCGTGTAACCAACCTTAAAATACTTGCAAGTTGGGTGCCGAAAAAGAAAATAAAAAGGTTCTAATAGAGGAAGAGAAAACACATCAAGAAAAATGAAAATAAGCAGAAAGCAGGAGGTAGAGAGAGAAGTGTTTAAACTTAGGAGCTGGGATGGGGCTGTTGTCTCCCCACCTGAAAGAGGCAATTAAGTGTGTTTTCCCTTGGGGATTTGTGCTCAGCTGCATGAACACATTTACAGTGCTGTCAGCAGTCAAGTGTGTTACTGCTCTCTTGTTAGATAATCTTCATAAGCAGGTGCACTGCCTCCAAAATCGCTTTGAAATAAGTCTGTCAGGTGGTCGTATTCTCTTTTGAATAAGACACATTCTATTTGGTACGTGTATGGACCCCGTACTTGATAATCCTGAACTTCTGACCAAAGGCAGTAACTGAGGAAAGAACATGATTTCTTTTTTGTATGGTTGAATTTGCATGCATTGTTTTGTCTTTCATTTGTAATGCCAAGGGAGATGCTAGGACCTGGGCAGCTGTGAAAGAAATCCAAGAGACTGCTCTATGATCACCAGCGCACAGTAGCCATTGTTCTAGCATGGCTTTAGAAACCTTACCACAAGGCTTTGTGAATAATTAGGACTGCTGCAGAGATGAGGAACTTCATTGCTAGTTACCAATCTTTTAATTTATATGAAACTATAAATATGCTACAAGCATTTGAGGAAAACAAGAGCTAACATACTAACAAAGATGCATTAGGTTTTCTTGGAACTGGAGAAAGTGAAAAGCACAAGGCTGCTATTAAGGCACACTTACAGGCTAGAGGCACACCTCTACTAACAGCATTACATTTCATTTCATTGCTGTTTTGATGTTTCCTCCAGTAGCTAAAAAGCTAATGCATCTTTTTTCTGAGCTCCATTTGAGGTCTTTGTCTTCCCCTTTACTGGAGTAGTTGGGCCATTACTTAAGCCTGTATCAATTAAACAGCCCGCATCAAGGGACTGGTATAAGATAAAAAGGTAATTCTAAAATACCACATTCACAAAAGGATTTTAGCACATGATCAGTTTTAAGTGCTTGAATAATCCTTTTGATACCCTGCTAAATCTCTGCTTTAAAAAGGCACCTCTTAGGGAAGAACTTCTATTTGGGAAGTGGAGGGATCAGGGGAAGATGGCTTCAGTGCCAGGGAGGAAGTTTGTTTGGGAACGTAATGTAAATTATTTTACTATTAAAATGCTGGATAATTTTTGGTGCTCTGCTGCCTGAATTTCAACACCACTGAATAATACAATACTGCAGTTTTCCCTTCTATCCTGTTTTGTGAATATCTATGAAGAGAAGGATTTACCTGGAGGCAACATGGGACTGGCCCCACTGCATGGCTTGTTCTTGCCTATGGCATGTTCCCCACAGCCCTCAGGATGCACTTTCACATTTTTGACATCCAACCACACCCTGAAGAAAGAACTTAAAATAGAAGACAGCTCAAGTGTAAATGCAGACAGAGCAGGCTGTACATTCCTCCATTTCTTTAAAGATAATAAATGTAGAACAAGAAATTAAAAGCAGAGAGTGTAATGAGAACTTTAAAGTTTTCCTGAAAACTGACCTCTTACCTCCCACAGGAAAATGCAATAGGAGAGAAGAGAAGGAGCTGTGTAAGTAAAGTGGGTTTGCTCTGGATTATTACATGCTAATTACTTTGACAGCTGCTTCTGAAGCAACATCTATGCTTGGTGCATATGCAGTCATTCCACTGTGTCTGTCTGTAGTTCTAATTCTGTTGGACTGAGTTATAATTTAAGATCAATGGGAGGGAGGGAGAAGTCTGTGTCAAGCAAATGGTAGTCCTAGACAATAAGAAAGTAGGAAAGATCCTTACCAGAGCTATTTAGGAAACTTGGATGAATACTGTGGATGTGGTAAGAGGTTAAAGGCTTTTCCACATCTTGCTTTGCTTCCCATATGTATATGCATAAGAAGAAAGCATTACTTTAAAGAGCATTGTTCATGTATCAAAGTTTCTTATAGCAAGCACTGGAAGATCTCAATTGTCATTTAGTGACTTTGGTCTTGACCCCATTCCTACATAAGTAAATTGAAAATAGATCTTGTTATTTTCAAATACTTTGAACATCAATGAGTTCCCTACTTATTGTATGTTGCTGACTCACTGGATTTGAGTCATTATGGGCCAAGTCATGAGGTGTGATTAGGTCTGCCATATAGCCAGGTTTTCCCAGACACGTTGTCTTATTTCCAGACAGAATGAGAGGAATGTGATTATTTCTTCACGCTTGTCACAAAGCCTTGTCAGAGTTCCTACCCTTCCTTCCCTTCCCCCATATGGGCTCATGTCATGGGACAAATCCCTACGGGGTTGCATGCCACCAGAACGGGGCAGAGGGACTGAGCCCATGCTCACGAGCTCTGCAGAGCAAGTGCTGCTACCCCATTGCATCTGGACATGTCAGAGCCACCACAGTGGTGCCTTGGAGCTTCTGGATAGAAAACTAGGAGCCCTACAGGCACCAAATCTCCATTTTAGTTGGTAGTAATCAGGGACCATCAGGGTCTCACAGAATCAAGTTCTTTGGCTGTGCTTTTTCCTCTGCCTGTATATGTCTCTATACATATTAATTCCTCCTACTTTATCTACAAGACACAGAGAAATCTCTCTCAGGTTGACTGGTGACATTATGGAGATGGAAATAGTGAGTAGGAACTGGACTTTCTTTAAATCTATGTTAACAGGCTTTTTATACAGTTGCTATGCTTTCACATATTGCAGCCACGTTCTCAAATCCAGGGAGCTCTTAAGGAGGCAACAGGGAGGCTCATTTTACAGCCTGAGGCACCAAGGGGTTCTCATGTCTCTACTAATAAGATTCTGCAGTTTATATCTCCTCACCGGTCTTCAAAGTTACTGATTATTTTAAAACTTCAATCATTTCTAAATAAAAAGCTTAAACTGTTTTCTGACATTAAACTGTTCCCCATGTGCTTGGTGTTGCTGGGAAAAGAAACCCCACTTCTAATGTAACCGTTTTTTGTTAGGAAAGAGGTCTATCTTTTATTAAAATAGAGTATAAAACTGCATATGGGATAGAGCTTTTCTTCTGCCTTTATAGTCCAGCCATATTGCTTATTAGGCTGACCTCAGTTTTGGGAGAATCACTTGGTTGGTTCTAAATATAGCACTGCATCTGCCCTTAAATGGGAGTGAAGGGGCAGTAGCCTTTAGAGAGGGGAATTATTTTTGTTTTCCTCAGCCAGAGTTTGCTAAGCTGGGAAAGGCTGGTCTTCCTCTCTGCTTTGCAGTTTTTCTATATCCCTTGGTAAGTCCATTTTTTATCTAGGTTTTTCTTGTTCAGAACAAATAGGAGTGATTGTGGGAGGATATTGGGTGCTTTTCTGTAAAAAATGGATTACCTTCCTTGGGAAAAACAAGCAATAAGCATGACGCAGACTGATTTATGAAAAGACAAACAAAAAACTAAAGTTGAATTGTTTTATTCTGTGCATAGTCAGCCTGATTTTATTGTGTATTACATTTCTTCTGTTTCTTTCTGTATATAAAAACTTGATTATACCAATCCATAGCCTATTGGTATATGTGCTTCTCCAATTGCACATATATTGGCAATGCCACCTTCTTGTGTGCTATACTGTATAAGGAGACAAAACATGATTTATCTGAAGTATGTGTGTAAATAATTAAGCATAAAATCCTATAGTAGCTGGCAAAACTATTTGGCATGCTGAAGAATGGGATGTAGCTAGGACAGAGAATTCTACTTTTATTTTTTGTTTACCATACTTTCAAGTACATGTCTTCAGAAGATACGTTTCTGGTGTCTGTATTGCTGTAAGCTACACGATGTGTTCTGTGCCACATGAAAATTCCAGCTAAATACCACTCACAGAGTGTTGGGAAATCATGTTCATGCTCTTGAGACTACACCTGTGTGTTGATAATACCTATGAGCCAATGAGAGTATCATGATGAAGGATAGTGAAGGTTAGGATGATGGGAAGTGACTTTCACCATCTCACTGCCTCACATGGCTTGCTGTCCATTTGAAGGGATGTAATACACTTGCCAAGTGAGGGAAACCTTGAAACTTTTGTGGGAACATGTTGCAACTCTTTGTGCATTTGGAATGTTAGGATGGCAAGGTTTCAAGTCAATGTGGACAAATTCAGCCTCATTTAATTCCCAGTCGTGTAAGATCATGAATTCATAAGAAAGCATCTACATAAGTACCATCTCTGGGCTATGTACTGCTTAGCTTATAACAGGGACATGGCAAGAGAAGTCACATTGGAGGCTTCCACTCCCTTCCATCATGAGAGTCATAGAAAAGCTGAAATTACATTTTTTTAGACTTACAACAATGCAGGAACTGGTGCTCCCCTGCACAGCAATGACCCTGCTGGAGGGAAGGGTACCCGTGGCTCTGCCTTCTACCTACTTGCCACAGAGCAAAACTGATGGTTAACTCTGTCAAGGGTTGTGGCTATGACCGTGACCACCCATGGAATATTCCAAATTGCCTCCACTCTAACCGTTACGGCTAGTGGGTGAAGCAAACCATTCAAGGACTATTACAAGGTCAAAGTGTGCATTCTCACTAATCATACATGTGCCATAGCCAAACGATTGCATTAAATTGCTTAATCTACCTCTATGTCTTTGCAAGCAGAATCATTTGATGTAGTGAAATGTTAAAAGTTTACTCATTCAAAACATATGAATTTGCTAATAAAGAATAGACATGCCTGTGATGGCCAGTATTGTCAGCTGCTTGAAAATGTTGCTTTGCTGGATATTCAGATGACTAGCAATAGATGAGAGAACTCAATTTTTAGGTTTAATGAGAAAAGCAATGCACGCACTTCTGGGGATGATTTGAACCAGACTGAACTTGTTCTCAACAAGATTTCTGTTTAAAATTGATTTGTGAAATTAGGATAATACTATTCCCATGCAAAGGAGTTATGATCAGTAAAATGTATGACCAGCTATAATGTAGCTAAAGACATAAGAAAAGAAAAGACAGGGAATCTCAAAGCTTGCTGAGTAATGTCTGGAATTCCACAGGGTTTATGCAAATGAGAATTCCATATGCTTTCTTAATTTCTGAAGCATTTGTATTCTGTTGTCAGAAAAGTTAAAACTGAATTCTTATTATGCAAAAGGAAAAAACTCTTCAATGGGAAAGACAGAAGCATTTTAAAATGACAGTAGATTGTGTGTTTTTTTAAGTTCATCATTTTTCATCCACCAAACATAATTTTCTGTGTGAGATCTAAATACACACATGCACACAGAGATAAAAGACTGGAGAGACATATTAGTGTTTTAAAATTTTATTACCAAAATGGGGAAGATGTTACCAGACCCTCTACATCCCATTCTGTTTTAGATGCAGTGTCTATGAGCTGCATAATGATTCATGCTGGTTTTACAAGATTTCCACCAAAGTAAGCTTCCTGGGGGAAAACGTTCTTATGTTATTATCTACTGCAATTTCTACAGGATTGATATAACCATCTGGAAAGGACCACATGTTTTCTGAAGCAATATGGTAATTCTTTAAACTGGTCATTAGAAGCAACTGATGACTAGAAGGGTGGTGGTTTTTTTTTTTTTCTTTTTCTTTCCTTTTATCTTTGGTGGTGGTATATAGGTGATATGGAATTAAATACATTTTATCAGATAAATATCACAGGCTTTAATGTAACATGAAAGTATAAGTTGGCAAAACAGGGCTTCCTAAAAACACTTAGATTTGAACAATGTTGAGAACAACAAGCAGAACTACAGACAGGTAGAGGAAACAGTGTTTACGTCATGGGAAAAACAGGACAAACCTTCAAGTCAATAAAAAAGGTCAAAGATATTTGAGAAAGATGAGATACAGAGGAAGACCAAGAATGAAGATATGCATGTAGGAGCAGGATGTACTCATCTTTAAGCCAGAATGTGGAGGATAGGCTACGTGAGGGCAGGCAAGAACCTGCAAATTGTTTTTGGCACTTCTGCAGATGGACAAGGACAGAGATGAGCAAAGAAAGTGCATGTTGCATGGTGTAGCATTGACAGGTCAGGCAGAGAAAGTACATGCTGTATAGTACATTGCTCATGACAGGAGCCTCCTGAGTCTGGGAATGGAAGTTGTCTATCTATGGTGAGCACAACCATGTTCTTGCTGTGGCATTTGTCAATCCCATCCATCAATTTATTTGGTTGTGTGCCTGCTCTCCGAGGCTATGTGAATGATCATGCTACAATTTACTGCCTGTCCTTTAAATCTTAAATTAACTCACTTATCAAACTAACAATGTCTATATCAGACCCTTGGCTTCTCTGCTCAAGAATGTGGCCCCTTGTCACGTGGTCCTAGATTATTGCTTTCTATTCAGATCAGTATTACTATGGCATGAAACTATGCATATCCTGGCCTGGGAACTCTGTCTTTTACTCATGACCAAGTATAAATTGTTATATACATGCTGCTATGCATGTGGAAATGTGTATTTGTGTAAACTGATTTAACAGTGTAATTCCCTGTGTTTTACATCATTAATCCTTAAAGACATTTTGGCTGACTTAATATTTTTGTTTGGGTTTAATAGTCTTCTGAGTGGTTTATACAGCACATAGATTAGTGCAGTTTAGGTCCTTCTGATATCCTCAGCTTTTACAGTCATAGAAATAAATAGGAATAATGATAACGATAACAATAACAACAACAACAACAACAATAATAATAATAATAATAAAGGGTAGGAATACAATGGCAATGTGTTCCACCAAAAAAGTAAAAGTTGGATGAGAGACTAAAAGTTTTGGGACCATCTTGTCCTGTAACTCTAGGTCTTTTTCTTGAAATTGAGGGCCATTAATAGCATCTGCATGGATGAAGTTCAACAGTTGTGACACACAGACCATATATTTCAGTAAGTTCTCTGTAACTCTTGCAGTCCCATACCAGTAGAACTTGGTGAATAAAACTTGAGATTTACTTTTTATTTTGTTAAAAGTATCCAGAAGATTAATTTATATCTCTCTTGGCCTATTTATGCATTTTTTTATTGTTGAATTTTCAATTTCTCATTGGGAAATGTTTTGGGATTTTTTTCCCCAGTGCCTCTGCCAGACCACTGCCTGCATCTTGCTTTTGAGTTACTGCCACCAATTGACTTGCCAGTATAATTAGGTCTCCAGCCACTGCCGGTAATAAAATCTTGGTTCATCTAAATTGATAACTTCAATGGGGCTAAGCTGTCATGTGCATATCATGTTATCTAACTATTAGTGGTATGTTGACTAAATATTAGTATATATTTCAGACACCTCGCATAAATGTGTATCCATGGAAAACTAGGAACAGAGTCAACACATTGTTCCTAGGAAGACAATAGAAACTTCTCTTATCATGAACTCAAGATACACTACATGCTCTGTAGACTCTGCTGAAGCTGGTTTTACAGTGGGGCTGTGTTCTGCTCTTCCAATACTTGTCTTTGCAGCACTATTAAGTACTAAATACATACCCTGCAAGCATCATTGTAATTAACTGATGATGATTATTACATTTGGAATTGTTGCCAGGCAGCTCCCCTCTGTGTTAACAGAAGGCAAAATGAGTCTGGCTGCTAACAAACTCAGTTAATTGCTTGTATGGAGGCTGGGAGTGGATGGCTACACTTGTTTCTATTCTAAGGCTGTTTGAGTAAATGTGAAAAATATCTGAACCCAAATTTTGAGAAACCCTGGGTGCTGATTAATAAAAGAAGATACGCTAATCAAAATGTAAGTTTTATATTTAGTGGAAAAGGCTGAACTGTAAATGAGAAAGATGTTTTCTCCTATCTCAGAAATGAAAATAATCCAGACTGTGATCCATCCATACATCCATACTCTGCAACCCTTATATGTCAGATCTCAGTGGGAGTTATATACATAGCAACATGTAAATCGCATGTTGATAAATTCACAGACTTATTTAACTGGGCCACATGTAAACATGAGTAGCACTTAACAGCTGAGTCAGGTTAATCTATGGGTTTGCCCTTTGCACCTTCATTTAGGTGAAAAGGCTAATTAAAAATAGAAAAGAGGGAACATTATACCATTAACTGTCCAGTTAATGTATGAACTAAGGCGGAAGTCAAATGTCATATACACAATAGTCACACAGCTAGACAGCAGGAAGAAAACCAGTGTTTGATGTCTGCAGGTATAGCATAATGTCATGTACAGATACCAAAACTAGGAGAAGCCAAGGCTGCTCATGGGTCTGTGTAACCGTGTTCATGTAACTAAGACAATGTGTCGTGTGATGAGTTAATAGGTCCCTGCCAGCTCAGCATTGCATGTGGGCACCCAGGTAAGCTAGCGTCTCTGCCAGGTCCTGCACCGTGCTGTATTAACTTGGGTCATGTTAACTTTCTTATTTCTCTAGAAATGTGGCAATATATTTCTTTAATGTCCCGTAATAATGATGTAAACCTGTTTTATTTTTGTCTTGCAGTGTCTGGTAATTTGCCGAGCTCTCATTCCCAAACGTGTGACTTGTCATTCTTGTATCTCTTGAGAAAGTGTTGAAAAGGTAACTATAGGTTATGCAGAAGATGCAGCTATCAGGTCATAAATTGTAAAAACTCATCTCTTTAGATCTCATGACTTTTTTCAATATGATGGATCTGCTATTAAATATACCTACTGTCTTCTCCTGCAGAGGCCTTTTTCTTGGAAAACTAGCTGATGTAAGAATGTCATGACTTGGGGGCATCTGACTCTGCTTTTGAATACCTGAAACTAACAAACACAGCTGGAATTTATTACACTTCTTAATCAATAACTAGCATTTCTTCTGTTGGTAAATACTATATGCTGGAAATATGGTATTTGCAGGTATTTTACCATGTTTAAAGGTTCAATTTCTTAGCCTATAAAACATGTTTTTTAAAAATTAATTTGGATTTAATTTTATACAGTTCAGGCAAAATTGCCAAACAAACACATAAAATGAAGTGACTTGCTAAACTAAATTGCAGTCTTTCATTGGATCATCTTACATTCTTCTTTCTAAAAATATGAAGTGTTGTATAAGAAATTTAGCTCTCATTTTTCAAGAATAAATTGCTGCGATGAAATGTAGAAAATGATTCCTTCTGCATATACATTCTGGCTAGTAATACAATTAGAAAAAATGTTAGCAAGTCACACTTTAAAAAGTCATGCAAAAGTCTTGATAATATCTGTAATTTTTCAACAAATTTGTCATTGCTTCCCATTCTCAAATGGGGATTTTGCAAAACAATTTTTGAAAACATGAGGTATTAATAAAAAAACATGATTGCTTTCAGAATAAGTAATAAACATATAGAAACCTATTTTTAGCAATATTTTATTAAGGTACAACGATTGCATGTACTTTTCACACAGTAAAAAGATTAATGAAACAAAAAAAATCACATGGAATTTGAAAGTTGACAATGACGTAGTAACTGAATTCCTTCAATTTTGCGCTAGAGCTCATTTTACCAGAAACTACTTTTTTCCTGAAACAGTTATTAATTAAATTTTAATGTGGATATTGCTCATTTTTGTCCCCAAAGCAGATATCTCCAGATATTTAATAGGAAACAGACCATGGCCTAAAACTGGTCAGTACCAATGCCCTTGAAATTAAGTAACAGGAGCTCATGCTGTACCTAAATGAGTTTATAAGATTTCTCTTCAAATCCCTTGGAGCTTCTATTTTATTACACATAATGAAGCCGCCTACTTATGGGACTTTTTGTTACAAATGCAGGCTTTTGGTGTGGGGCTGAGGATTTCCATCACGGACAGGTTCTTCTTGGCAGGGCCCATGGCTGGGCAGGGCCCTGGGGGGCTGCCGTGGGGTCCTAGGCCGTGGGCAGGGTGGAGGCCTCCTGGAGGAGGCTGGGCAGGGACAGTCAGGTCCATTGCTGCCCCCAGGACCCTGACACCCTCTTGATATGGCTCCTGGATGAGCTAGTGTTGCTTCACTTCCCATGGGTAGCCCTGGGGGGGGTCCCAGGCCATGCCTTTGCCTGTACCCCAGCTTCTGGAGCGGAGCTGACAGGCTGCACCCCGCGTGGGACTATAACAACGGGGCGCTCCCTACCTTTCAGGAGGAAATCAGATGTTATTGCAGGAATTTGCCTGACTAAAAAGTTCAGGATTTGGCCCAAGCTGCTTTATAGACTTTATACTGGGAAATTGCTTCCGCTGTTGCGGAAGCGCGGCCATCTGCTGGGGAAGGTGTTGGCAGTTCGGTTGCCCTCCTGGAATCCTGCCAAGTGGCCCAGGAGTAAAGATCCCCACATCCAACTGAGACTGTAAATGGAACTTATTCAGCAGACGGTAGTTACACAAGCTGGCACCTACTCAAGACATGGCTGGTAACATTTCCTACTTTTGCAAGAAGTTGTCATCATATTTCTAATGAGCACAAAGGGGTGTGGGCACCTCCAGGTTCTTTTAATGCCATGGTTGGGAATTTGCTTAACTCCGACTAAGTGGGAAACGTGCTCTTCCCACCCACACTGCTTCTGGGAGCTCCCTGAACGTTTCTGAGAAGCTTCTATCCAAATACTGGTCAAACTATGCCATGCTTTGGAGAAAGTCCACAGGAGGGCAACCAGAATGATTAGAAGTCTAGAAAAAATAACCTATGCAAAAAGACTGGATGAGCCTCCTTTGTTTAGTTTAAACAAGAGAGCTGAAAGGAGATGTGAACAAAATCTTCAACAGGCTGCTGCAAAAGTGGGTGAATAGTCCGTTTTTTGTTGTCATGGTGAATTGGACAAGAAACAGTGAACATTAATTTCAACAAGGGACGAAGTAAAAAAGCTTGAAGAGTGGAGAGATGAAACACTTAAAAATGCCCTCAAAGCTGTCAAATTTCCATCCCTGGAAATTTCTGTGGAGATGTTACATGACAACTGCACAGAAGGGGGAAAAATGATCCGACAAACTCTCTTCTAGCTCTATCATCTATGATTCCATAGCTCACACTGTGTGGCTGATAAGATACAGCCTGAGGTACCCATATATATCAGCGATGGCTCTATTTGTCATAAATTGATGGAATTTTATACATTTGTACATGTACACACATGTCTGTGTATCAAAAAATATTAAACCTAAGTGTCTGAAATATATGGCTAAATATGATTTCATTCTCTGCAGGAATTACTGATTGTAACAAACTGAAATATGTCTTCAGTAGCGGTGCCATTTTACCAGAGAAGGCATAAGCACTTCGATCAGTCCTATCGCAACATTCAGACAAGATATGTACTTGAGGAATACGCAGCAAGAAAGTAAGTGCCATGTATTTCACATACAGAGCATAGAGAGGTTTCTATTTTGGGTAATCAGTTCTTAAAATCAAGATATTTAGCTCCCCCCTCTGCCCCCCCCAAATTGTGATTTATTCAGAATGGTAATTTTCCAATTCCTTCCATTGGGATGCTCCTTGTCTATAGTCTCCCACCAGTATAGCTGGACTTTATAGCTACATTGCAACTCACCTACACAGACATTGTAGCTCAGGATCTGTCCTGTTTACTACCTCTAAGTTGGAAATTCTTCCTTTTAGGCTCCAATTGAAACTCTGACTTAAGAAAAATTGCCATGAAATTTATTGTAAATCACAGAAACAGGTTTTTACCTGTTCTTCCATACAACATGAGGATGTTGCTTCTCCTGAAGTTGGCTATTCCTAATTATAGTTTTTATCATTCAATTTGCTTTTTTAAAATTAAATAAAGGTTTAATTCATTTCATGTGAAATCTCAGAGTTTTAGCCACAAGATACACATTCTTTGTACCTCAAAGCCTGGAGCTTTGAATCTTGGTTGCTTAAGAATCACTGTCCTCCCTCCTCAGTAATTAAGATGCCCAGCTAGCTCTCTAGCTTGTCCAGCTTCCCTTATGAAAGAGAAGAGTTTATGCAGAAGTTTTTATGAAGTGTAGAAAGGCAGGAATATTTAGAAATAGACAATGTTATAGGGATTCTGTGTGATTTGTATATTAGACAGGCTGGTACCTTTGTGGTTCACTGAAGTGCTATCCTAGCATTTGAATGATTGGAGACGGAGACAAGTATAAATTTAATAGAACTGAATGAAATAAAATGCCTAATGATCCCCAGTGACAGATGATGGGCATTAAGCCCTTGAAGGACAAGTGAGAATCAGCACCCTAGTGCAGTCAATGAGGAATGCAAAGCAGGTTTCTCACTGAACAGTGCTCAATCATGGTATTCAGCTCATTTAAAGTAATTTCTTTGACTTTTGTGAGTTCATGTTTTACTGGAATTGCTGGGTTTTAACAGTGTCTTTCATATTTGAAGGGCTGCTTCCAGACAGGCTGCTTATTATGAATCATCTGGCTTGGGAAAAACGACATGTAGACTCTGTGCCAGGAGGGCACGCACCTTGGCTCATGAAGCAATGCAAGAATCCAGGAAAAGGTAAAGCTCTGTTGGTCCCATCTGACCTGTGTAGTGGCTCTGGTCCCATTTGCTATCGCTCTTTTGCTAGGGCTCTTTTCAGAGTCGACAAGACTGGAGGCTTCTCTGTCACTGTTCTTCACTAATCTATTTTGGCTGGAGTACTAAATGACTGAGTGTCACTTGCAATCTCATATTTCAACCCAGAGTTGTTCCCCTAATCCCCACTCTGACCCTTGAAAACAGCTTTAAAACCAAAATGAATTAGAATCTGCCTGGGATCCAAAACTCATTTTTGAACAGATCTACTCCACTATTCCTAAATTCCTGATTTGGATCAATTTAAACACTGAGTTATTTCCTTAATATCAAAAGGGCTTACTGTCGCATCTCAGTTACAGCCTTGATATGAAATCCTATAGTAAATGTGCTGACGGCAATATTCCTGTTAGTGAATTTGACTGTTTCTGCTCTGCCATGCTCTACGGCGACTGCACCAAAGACATAGAGAATTTATACTACAAGAACAAACTCTGCCTTGTTTGTAGAAAATGTGTTGCAAAAATCATATACATCTATATGGTTCTTGTACTTTGATTGTTTTGAAATATACATCCTAGAAACAGAATGTTCTAGGAAAATCATATTAATTTGTATATTCTAATTTATTTTTAAAAAACTGTCTTAAATTTTATCAATATAAAAAAACGATGGCAGAACAAGGCTGGTTTAAAGTACATTGAAATGATACAAAGAAATATTTTTAAAATACCAGACAAATAATGTCTTGAGCTACTGTTCACTGAACTTCTGCAGGTCTTCTCATTTGCTTCATGGCATGTTGGGTTATGCTTTAAGAGTCTTGCCATATTCTATAATGACAGTCATGTTAGAAATGTCTGATATTCAGCTCCCTTCTTTTGTCCTGTTGGCAAGGCAAAGAATAGCATAGGCTGCTTACTGAATCAGCATGAATGCAGGAGCTCGAGGTAGCTCCTACTAAAAACATTTATGACTTGGGGTTTATTTTAGGAATTCTGAAAAATCTATGGAGTTAAATTTTCAGGGAACAACCCACAAATTTCTCAAAATGTTGTCTTTTCCTGGTAGTTTCTATAATACTTCCCACTCACCCTTGTCCAAGGACAGCTTTTTTGCATGCAGTGGTTCATCAAATCCTTGTGAACTCCTTAGTCTGTATCTTTCAGGTGAGGTCAGCTGATAGAGCCCATGGAGCTAGCAGAGCTTCCCAGGTGCTAGAGCCCAACTCTTGTCAGGGTGTGAACAGGCACAGAACATGCCTTATTGTGTCCATGGGAAGGAAAATTAGGGGCCAGAGGAAGCCAGGTAGGTTCTTGATCTTGGTTACCAGAGGACTAAGACTCTGGGGTACCACATCAGTGTGACCACACCAGCTTTCAAGACCTGAAGCTATGGCACCACATATACAGGGAGAAAGAAAATGAAGGAAAATTCATATTCATTTCACATGCTCATTAGGATAGGCAGATAGACTCTAAGAGTAGTTCCTAAACTAGATTTTACATCTTGCTGATATTGTTTCAGACCCCTCAGTTGTCTAATGTGCATGAGTGACAATCTTAAAGCTTCATATTGCTTACTCTTACCTGACATTTTTTCTCGTCCTACAGGACTCATGAACAAAAGTCTCATGCAAGTGACGAGAAAAGGATCCGGTTTGCCAGTGAGTTGTCTGCTTTGGAAAAAGAGATTCACACAGCCAGGCACCGTGCTAGAGAACATCTGGATAGGCTTGCTATACAAAGGATGGTACAGTGCTGAATCTTTTTGTTCCTATCCAAGCAGAATTATAAGATATACTGATATTTAGGCCAAGGGTAATTTTGTGGATCTAAGATTAGGTCTTCTACCCCATTTGAGTCTGGAGCTAGATGCTTCTTTTTATTTTCCTGTGTTTAATAGGTAGAAGAAAATATGGCTCTGGAAAGACACGCTGTTGAGGAAAGGATAAGTCGAGCTCCTGAAATTCTAGTGCGCCTGAGGTCTCACACTGTCTGGGAAAAGATGTCTGTGAGCCTTTGCTTCACTGTACAAGGATTTCCCACCCCTGTTGTACAATGGTAAGAGACCAGCCTTTCCTAGCCCTCTAAAAATGTTGTTAAGCTTTTTTCATTTGGAAGTTATGGCATAACTGGTAAGTGTCACATACATAATGGCTATGTTAAACCCCCTTTATAATCCTCATAGCTGTGCTGGATCGTAGCAGTTGATACTGCAGTGGAAGGTGTGGGAGGACAGCTTGCTGAATGGCCCTGTGCGGTGTGAGAAGCAAACTCGAGTATTTCAGAAGGCAGACTGTGGAAGGCATTCCAGTCTTTCCAGCCATTGAGTTCCTTGATGATGAACTAGCAAATGGCAAAATACACAGAGCTGGCAGGCTACTTGCTAAGCCTGGGTAAATGTGCATGGCACCATTGTTGTCATGGGCTGTATCTGTGTTCGCTTTGTGTCACACTCTGTCGAGGTGGACATGAATGTAACATCCCTGAAGCTGCCCTCGTCTCCAGACACGTGCTGTCCTGTATGTGTGAGAGCCCAGGCTGGACTGTGAAGATCTAACCTGAGGCACAATCCTGTTGCTGCTTCCATTGTTTGTGCTGAAGTGCTTTCCTGCAATCCAAGACAAAATTTGCTTCCCATCTTGTGTCAGGGCTAGTGGACAGGCGAGTTCAAGTCATGTGCCATCTTCTCTCTACTCACTGCCTACTCTTCTGGTTTGGGTGCACATCTTCTCTTTCCACTTTCTTACTGCAATGGTGGTCCCCCTTTGCCTTCATGGCCCAATGTGTATATATCCATACATACTGGAAAATACTCTCTGCAAGTAGAGAAGATTTATAGAGAGAGCTCAGAAGTTAGTAAATGATATCTGGATATAAAAATCTACTAAATTAACGCAGTGAATAGTAGCTGATATTAATGAGTTTATTTTTTCTTTATTGTCAGGTACAAAAACGAGGAATTGATTACCCCTGCAAGTGATCCAACAAAGTACAGAATTGAAAGCAAATACGGAGTACATGTGTTGCATATAAACAGGTAGATTATTCTGGGGAATACAACAGTTTTATATACTCTGCACAATGTTTTTTATATCAAATACAATTAAAAATTCACACAAAGGCTGCAAAAGAGTTAAATTCAGCACACCTCTCTGTTGGTAGTCACATTTAAGCTAGAGAAGGTTCACTAAGTAGCTGAATATTAGATCATGAAAATGAAATGAAAAATTAGTTATTTCTGTTATTTAACTCCAGCAATCTACAAGATAGAAAAGAAGGGGTAAGTAGCTGAAAAAATGGTAGTTCCTTTTTTATTAGAATTATATGTTCTCAGCATTCAAAGTGGAAAATTCTTTGTATATTTTATGATCTTGCCATGATGAAGCTCTTTAAGGTAAGCAAAAATTTAGCTGGTCAGGGCAAGGATATCCAGTCATCAGTATTTGTTTTATTATATGTTAGGTTTTGTTTACTTTTTGATCTCCATATTTTTGTTCTCCAAAAAGTAAGGAAGTGTAAATTTATTTTATTTTTTTTAATATTCTAATTTAACTTATTTTATTTTTCAAAATGATGTTAACATTGTGCTATAGAAAATGCCTGGGTAGAACAGCTTCCCAAAACTAATCCTGTGCTATCCTAAACAACTGAAGTATTGCATATTACATGTGAATTGGTATAAGCTTTTTTAAAAAAATATAAAAACCCAAAGAAAAATGAGGACATGACTGTGGTATTTAAAAAGAAAATTAATATCTAGAGCAGAGACACAAGGCCCCCCCCTTTTAATTTCTCCAGAACACGAGCATTAGCTGTGCTGAAACAGCTGGAGTATTTGTGGCTAACACTTGGCTAGCCAAACATGTCATCTTCTACCCTGTCTCCATCTGTCAGCAGTGAAAGCAGCCCTGAGCACAGCCTTGTGGCATTAGTACAGAAAACAAGTGCACTGTTCCTTCTGCTTTTGCAAAGGACTCCTTGCATTTGTCAACCTGCAGCAAAGTCCAGCCCAACTGTCCACCTTTTCATAGCTCAGGATGGGAAAAGCATATCCCTGTACAGAAGCTGGCAGCAAGAATCACTATGTTGTTGCTTCTTAAGGGATGCTTCTCAAGGAGTAACAGTACTTATGAGTACTTCTAAGATACTCATAGCCTTCTACCCCCAGTCCACAGATAACTTGCTGCCTGCTCTCTGTATCCATGAGATGTCTCAACGCAGCTGATTCTTCCCACCTACATTACTTTCAGACTTAAGAGCAGGAGGTCAAAAGATAGAAGGAGGTTGTCCTCTTGCAATCACCTCCCTTGCAGCAGGGGAAATGGAAATTGGTCTCCTTTGTCTGGATGTGTGAGTGACAGTCAGGAATGAAACTTTTGTGACTTCCTGCCAGTGAGTGACTGCGTTTATTTCCCTTGGTTAGTGTCCATGAGCAACTGCTCGGCGAGTCCAGATGTTGGATATGTAGTACATAGCTTCTTTTTGTGACATTTTGGGAGTAAATAGCTTTTTGAAGAAATGAGAATTGGTGTTGATGCTGCTTTCTGAGCATCTGTAGCAATCAGGCTGAAGGGTACTAATGGCTTACATCCCCTTGGTGCCTTTTTTCTCTTTCCTGTGCTGGTTATCAGTCATGTAGACACCATCCACAATCAGCTTTTGGAGTGTTCAGACCCAGCCATATTTATTCAGACATACCACAGAGTCATTTATTGGCACCCACTCAGGTTCCCACACCCACCCATCATCACCCACTGTTTGCTAGTCCCAGACCTGTACGTATTCATGCAGGCTCCCTCATGTTTAACCAAGCTGTCATCTTCAGAGACTGTTGCTCCTTTTCTCTTTCATTCTGGCTGTTAGTGTGGTCTTTTTGCCACCTAAAGATGGCTGGCAGCTTTTCCACAGGTTTTCCTTCTCCACTTAAAAGAATACTGGGGGATTGTAGACCCAGAGTTATGATTTATTTACCGTAAAGTTATATATTAAATTGAAATTTGTAACCTTAAATTTATTTCTTTATTGCTAATCTATTTTATTTCAAAACTTGACCATCAGCAGTATTTTCAGTCCCAAAAGACAGAAAATCTACATGCAGGAAATGGAAGAACATTTTGATAGTACATTACTAATATTAGGTGTTTCTTGTATTGAAAATAATGGATATATAGGTAGTGGTTAATATATATATATTATTAATGTTCTTATAAAAACATGTATCAATTAACTCTGGATCTTCCATACATATCTTTGTACACATATATCTGGCGTATTATTTTTTTTCTAGGAAGTAGATCTGTTGGGGTTTTCTACCTATCCACTTCTGTGCTCTTCTCAGCTGTTCATACCAAAGTGCTGAGCTGTGTGTCATCTGATCCACAGCCGCTCAGAATGGCCTTGGAATTTCTTGGCTATGTTTCTAGTGCTTCAGTGAAGCTCAGGGAGTGAACTTTTTCCTTCTGTTGCAAGTGTGATATTTATTCCTACGAGTATTCCTTGATCCCAGTGGAAAAATTCTTGAGGCACTAAAACCAGAATGTCACCTTGTCATCTTAAAGTAGTAACTGGACACAATTTCATCCCTCACTGTTCGCTGTCTTCCAGGGCACATAAGCCTATACAGTAACTAGATCATTTTCATTTCTCTGTCTCATATTTTTATGGTGCTCTGTGCTCAATTTACCACATTTTCTGCATGCATTCAGCTCTATCATTACTATACAGTGCCTCTTTCTTGCTCCTTTTAGGCTTCTTCAATTAGCAGCTTGAGCTCAAGGTCTCCCTTGAGCAGTAAAGAAAAGGGGGTTAGAGTTTCATTATATTTTTTGCACATCTCATAATTATAGGAGAAGAGATATTGCCAGCTTGCACTGGGGTGGTGGTTCATCCCATCTTTCATCTCACTTCTGATATGTGATTCAGAGCAGACTGTGAAGAACCCTCTGAGGGAAAGCTACTGGTAGTTGAAGTGATTGATATATGTCTGAGAATGTGAAGGTTTGTTTAAATTGTATTTCTTTGTCCCACCTAATTAAACTATGGATAGGTACATAATACAAAAAAGATTTCTATATTAGAGGTTGTCAAGATGAAGATACCCTGTTGCTTTATAGCAAAGTAAGCAAAATATTTTCTGCCTTACTGTATATCTTAGTAATTAAAAATAATAACATTTTCAATTTCTTAGTTGCTGCTACTTGTTTGGCAACAGGTTTTGGTTTTTTCTTTGTTTACTGTGATGCCTCCTTAAATGAATCACTTTGCTTTATGCAGCTGTGAATGGCTATATTACATTTCCTGATATGTTGGCTGGGACATAGAGGGGACAGAAGTGTGCTCCTGACTGGGGGCATTCCTGACCCCCAGCCCTCAGTGATGAGACAGGCAAGCTGATGGGGGCTCGACAGTAGAAGGAGCAGGGAACAAGTCTGTTTTTCCAGAGTTCTGTCAGTGTGATGTGGCTGCACAGTCTCTCCTATACAAGGCTCGAAGTTTGGCTGTATTTTGTCTTTTATTAGGGCCCTTTCTCTTTCCTGTTTCATTAAGTCTTTGCTTAAGAAGTGCCTGTAATTGCAGCAGAAAAGGTTTGTGGTTGCATCAGCAAAAATGTGTGACAGCCAGCAGAGTGCAGTGTAATACCTGCTGCCAGCGGGCAGAGCTAGCCCTCTGATCAGGGCTCCACTCCTCAGCACCACCAGCATTGCTTTTAAAAAAAAAAAAGCTTAAAAATTGAATGAACCTTCTCTTCTAACTATTCTCATTTAACAAATGACACTGTGCAGTCTGTACAGCGCTATTTTAGTTTGATTAGGCACAAAAGGCTTGAGATGATTTAATCTGGAGAGATAGAGAATTGTGGTCTGCCCTTTCTCCTGCAGTAGGTGGAAGCAGAACAGAGTAGAGGCACTGAGGCAAAGGCAGTCCTCTGGCATAGAAGGCAGAGTCTTTGAGCTGTATAGGGTTGATCGGGTGATAACCTGCAGCTCCCAGGGTTCTGCAGGTATGCAGTACCAGTGAGTGTATAGGCAGCAGGCATGGTGTACTTTGCTCTTCTTTCCTTGCTGAAATGCAAACAAGAGCCCCCAAATGAAATGGTCTGTGATCTTCTGACCTGTTGGTCACTGTCCCCTATAAACTGCAATAGTTGGGAGCTTGAAGAATTGGCCACCTCATTAACAGAGGGTCCTCTCTTCAGTAAAAACAAAACCCAACCAAAAAAAAAAATCAGTGAGATTCAGTATGACTGGAGAATCAGTACATGAGATGGTAATCCTGTGAAGTATTGATGTCATATAGCCATAACACTGAAAATTTTGCCATTTGGATTCAAAGGAGGCAATTTTAACTCTGTAATTTACTACGTACTGCTTCCTGTTCTTGACATGCACTGAATTGTGTTCCAATTCAGGCAAAAATGTTATTTCACTCTTAACTCCTGTGTTTAAATCTACACTAGGCAGATGGATGAATATATGCATTTTAAACAGATGTATCTGCCTGGGGAATATTCACCGCACAAACATTAGCACTTCAGAACCTCATGTGGATTCAGGGCAATTTAATTTTCACAAGAAGTATTAGTACCTTGGGACAGATACAGCTCTGCACTCAAACTTCATGCTATCTAAATGTACTCTATGCATATTTTATCTGACCTTTGTAAAGGTTGGAAAACACATTCCCCATTGTGATGCAAGAATAACTGCTAGAGAGACCACACCTCGCCTCCTGGGTCCTTCAAATATTGTTTCTAACTGCTGTTGACTCAATGCCCTTTACAGTGCAATTTAGGAAACCTAGGGGTTTTAGCATACAGGGAAGTAGATAGTTTCCAGGATAATCCTCAGTCTGAGCATTATGTGGCATGAAAGGAGAGTCAGGACCTTATGGGACTTGCCATCCTGTCCAACTTTCTTCAGAGTGGGTATTAAACAAATCTGCTGTGTAGCTCTTACCCACTAACTCCATACACTTCCGATATCAGATTTGAAGGCATTCCACTGAGTACTGGGCTATCTAAGACGGTTTAATGGTTGCATCAGGTTAGAGAATATAGCAACGAATTGTAAAATGCTTTCAAAGCAGTGACCTCCAGAAAACGGATAGAGTTGTTAGGACCTCTTAAATAGCAGAAAGTGCCTGGCCTGGGGAATTGTTACCTGTATGTTCATAACAACTGTAAGTACCTTGTTTCTCTTCATAAAACCAAAGGTTGTTGTGAGAGTGGGGTCAGTCATTTGGTCAGTAACATCTTTCTTTTGTTCTCTCTGAGAAAATGAACTATCATTCCATCACTAACTTTTGTCAAATAGTTGCTTTCAGATATTGAGCTTCTTGGGCTAAAGAAACAACCCTTTTGTGAATCTCCTGTCTGTTCTAGAGACTTTTAGGATCATACTCTGTTTTCTCTACCTTGGAGTCTATCAAAACCAGGAAAATCTCATCAAGAGATGTATTTTGCTGTTCCTTATGTGAGCAAAACTATAGGGAGGGGATTGAGATGAGCACAGATATACATCCATTTGAAAAGTTAATCAGGCATCTGTCATTCTACTTCTTTTTAGGGAGAAAACTTTGCAGTTTGTACACCTCTAAATTTCTGATGCTTTCAGTGGTCTAGCACAGACTGGGGCTTCGCATTTGTTCTGAATACACGTTTCTGTATTTTTCTGGATTATTTTTACGCCACCTTGTGGTTAATGATAATTCACTCTTTAGATCCTGAATCCTGTGTAATTCTTACAGAAATGAGTTCCTATTGACTATTTTATCTGTTGTTTTGCTGGAAAATGAAGCCAACACTGAGAGCAGATGATGACTACTTCAAAGTGATAGTTAATCAGAGTTAACCTCAGTTAAGATATACCGATATTTTATCCTTGTTGTTAACACTCTAACAACAATGAAATGTTAAAGAGCAGCTAAGTTTGATCTGACAGAAGCAAAGCAGCCTGAAGTAATGCTTTGTTTATGTGAGGGAATGGCCTAATACAGCAATGATGGGGTAGTGTTCATCACTCAGTTATAAGTGCTGTATGCTGTCTCAATCATGTCCAGCCCAAGGATGGATCCGCACCTCATCAGCAAACACAGCATGGCTCCCCCAGCACGTGGCCTGCCAGGTGTAAGTGTGCACCGTCCTCCTGGAGGGTCTGGCTCACCCAGGAGAAGGCTGGACACGTAGGTGGTAGGAAGACACTGTGCCCCTGCGTAGGTCTTTGGGCAGGATGGTGAGTGGCCTGGATTACGGGCTGGAGGGCAGGAAGCCTTTATGGGGCACGTATGTGGGGACAAGGCCTGCAGGGTACACTATGGCATTTACCTGCCACCAGTGCCCGGGAGCTGCACTCCTGGACTCTCCCTGACATAGCAAATTAAAGATGCCCTCTGCCACAGTGGCCTCCTGGCATGGGGTAGACTAATCCTCTTGTCCTTCAGGACAGGGCTGTCAGGGTGTCCAGATGGTTTTCTGGAGATGGTCCTTACCATCTCCTGAGCCGTGTCTGGGAATCCCTTTGGTGAGCTCGTGCACACCAAGGCGTGCCAAGGGCTGTTCTAGCACATCAGCACTAGAGTGATCAAGATCCAGTTTCTGGGGACAAATGATCTAACACTCTTTAATTTATTAATATGTAATATAGGTTATTAAATATACTATGTACTATTTACTGTATATTCTATATATATCTCCTTAAAGTAGGGATGTAGCGCAGAGTGACAAGAACACCTTACAGTTCCAGTACAGTTAATTCTGCAATGCCCCTTCTTGTAAGACATTTTTGAGATGCCTCATTTATTGTTAGCTTGTTTCATCGTGGCAAGACACTGTACTGGGCTGTGGTAAGTGTATGAACTATGTACATTTCAGTATAGAGACATTATAACATGACTTAGGAAAAAAGCCTGCACTGCAGTTTTACCTTGCTTTTGGCATTTTATCACCCAAGTGTTAAACAGTGTGAAACTGGGATAGTAAAAAAAAATGTTCTTCTTTTAAGAAGTTAGTGCAAAGAGATGTAGTCAAGTCTGACAGCTTTCAAGCAAGTCCAGAATCGGTTAAGCTTTATATAGATCTGTGAACAGGTATTGGCATTTTTTTGAATCCTTCCTGAAAACAAAAAAAAAACATTGAATAATATCGACCCTAGTATTTCAATTGTTTTAAATTGTTTTTCAGACTTACTTTGCCTGTCCAGACTGTAGTAGGGCACTTAAGGGCTTCATACCCAACCACAGGCTTTTTGGTTGTGGCCTAATCTTAGGACTTACCTCTCTGTCTTTGATAATGAATTGTATGATAAACTTTGTATTTTACTGCTTTATTTTGTGCAATGTGTGGCTGAAGAGTTGCCTCCAGGAGGAGCTGTTAGATTAGAGAGTTAAATCTCAATTTAATAGAGCTTTCATCAAGTTGTGTTTTAGACATCACAGTACAGATAGTATGATTTTTGTGATACGACACTGTCCAGAATATATGCAAGGGCTGAAAAATAGGTGTCTGATGTGCCTGTCACAGTGCTACATACTCCCAAAATTGGCATTCTGTTATGCAATTTACATCAAACACTTTTACATATTCTTTCTTCTCCTGCACCTGGGATATATGACCTGTTAGAAGACAAGTGCAACCAGAATTTCATCCCTTTCATCTGGCAGTTGCCAAGAAAATACAAATTTATCCTTCTGAGAGGAAACTAAGTGCATGCATGCATGCATGCAGAACATTCTATCTCATCACTGGAAATTTCTGAGTGACCTGCATTAAATGCACTACTAAATGAACTACACAGAAGCAGGTTTTAATTGTGTGTGTTTCAGACAGCACTCTGATTAGCTGATGGTTCAACCTAATAGAAATGCCAAGAAATAAAAAAAAAAATCAACAGTTTTGTTTGACAGACATCTTGTAGAATACTTGACTAATGGCAAAGTTCAAGAAAATAATATTGAATTGGGCCAAATAAAAAGTTTTGTTCATTCAAAGCCAAAATGTTTTATTTCATATTAGACCATTTAGTATGTTTTGGAAAACAAAGCAGAAGTAAATTCCGAAATAAAATTTTTATTTAAAATATTCATTCTGAAACATAAAAATGAAATATTCTACCTTTTTTGAAATTGTTTCTCCATCAGGACTAAGTTCTTTCAGCAAAATTGAGGAAATCTCATTCTACCCAAATCTGCATTTTACCAAAAACTAGTCCAAAATATTTTTAACTTTTTCTAGTAAGTAGTCACTTATATTTATAATTATTAGAAACTTAGCAAACAAGTTTATTTCAACTGTAAATTTGAGTAATTGCACCAAAAAAGTGTATTTGCACATAATTTAGTTTCCTTTCCTTTACTTCAATTTTATGTCAATAGTTTTCTGCTGACTGACCCCATTTTAAATAAGAAAAGAATTGAGACATCAAAGTTTGTACCTATATCTTAACATCTGGCCATATATCTGCTAATGTAACTTCCTCTTCAAGGAAGGATGTAGTAAGACAATCCATCACTGGGTCCTATTTTACATGAAGTAACTGTTTTTTGCTTTATTTTTCATAATATTGCCCTTGCTTAATAAATATCTTCTCTCACTAAAAAATATATCAAGCCAAAACATTTATGCCAATAAACAATTTTGGTTTGTTTCCCTGGTTTTGTACAATTTCCTCTGGACTGCCTAAGAGATATGAGAGAGGCAAAAAATGCCGATATCTGCCTGCTGGGAATAGTTATAGAAGGAGGAATTTCTGCAAGTGTCTCATGTACTTTTCTGCCATGTCTCTTTGTTAAAATATGTGGCAGAAGGGCAAGACAGATTAAGGAAGAAGGTTACATACAGAAAGGGAATAGCCAGACTGGCATCCTGCAGCTATCTCCTTTTGATCATTCTCTGAAGGTCATCTCCAGTGTGCTCAAGTTAGTGCAGCCTGCGCATTAAGCTGTGATAGAACTGCAGTAAAAAACAGTACCAGCTTTCTGATTGTCTTTCATAGTCTTGCACTGTGCGACACCAGGAAAGAACTTCATACACTTTCCTGGGGGTTGAAGTAGCTTGCTTTGTAATATCAATCATTAAGAGAATTTGTATTTGCATAAAAAGTCACCTGTTTTCCTCCTTCCCCTTTTCAGAGCTAATTTTGATGATTCTGCTACCTATTCAGCAGTTGCAACAAATGCCCATGGGCAGGCATCAACTAATTGCGCTGTGATTGTGCGAAGTAAGTCCTACTTTATGATCCAAACAAGAAATAAATATAATGCTCATGTCATTGAATGCTTATTGTGTGTTTATTTATAGGGTTCAGAGATGGTGAAGAGCCCCACCCAGCTGGGATAATGCCCTTCCACTGTAAGCATTTTTTTCTTTTTGCTTAGTTTATGTACTTTTATCAGAGTAATATTTTACAGATGAGAAAATTAGATACAACTTGCTGCTTCTGGCTTTGCTTTCTAAGCATTTAGTAACAATAGGAGCTGTCCAGATGCTTTTGCTTTCCCAGTTGCATTTCTAGATCAGCATACAGTATAACAGAGCTCCATCTCCTGTTCAGATCACAGTAATCTGTGCCAAGTACCATTTACTTACGCTCAAAAATGTTTTCATTTTCTCATACATAGTGCCCCTGTCATATGATGTTTGCTTCACCCACATTGATGTCCAGTTTCTGGAGAAGTTTGGAGTCACCTTTGCAACTGAAGGTGAAACACTGACCCTGAAGTGTTCTATGTTGGTCACCCCAGACCTGAAAAGACTACGACCTCGTGCTGAGTGGTATAGAGATGGTAAGTCAGTACATTGAATAGGAGCTACCTGGAAAATGCTAGAGGACACATTGAGGACACAGATCAGGCTTAGAACATGAGATTCTCAGAATTAAATTTGGAATAGAGCAAACAAATATCTCTAGTTAGAATTTATAGACCTGCACTCTCTTTCAATTAAGTGACTTGGTCAACCTTTTCTTGAGCACACATTTACAGCAACAGGAAGTAATCTCATATTATCTAATAACACAATAGTTAGAGCATTTGCTGACTAGGGGGAGATCCAAACTCACTTCCTAGATTTGACCATGATTTATAATTGCATGCTGTGACCACTGGGTACTCACAGAGCACTAAATTAAAGTTTGGAGCACTGAAGTGTGGGTGTGGGCCTCCACTTCCATCTTGCTCCAGTATTTATTGTGAATTTCATATTAGAATCAATTTAATGTATAGTTCAGAAATACTTCTAGGAGCCAGGCCTGAAACACATGCCTCTGCTCTGCTGTTTAAGTGTCATATTGGTAGGTTTCTTTCCTTCCACCTTTTGTCAATGAAAAACTATGCTATGCCAAGTGAAGCGGTCTTAGCGGGAAGTACTGAAAATAGCATTGCTGAAGCACGTCATATACTCGGGTGGATGGTACACAAACCCTGCATGAGTCGTGTTTGTTCACCACACCAAAAAAAGGTCTAGAAACAAAATTAACTACTTGAAGTTTAACAGATAGCAGGCCGGTCTAGATATTTAGCTCATCACTTTTCGCCAAGCACAATCTCTGTGTAGGATTTTAAAGTAAATATTCTGCTTGTGGATTTAAGGAAAGCCTTGCTTATTTGTGAATGGTGAGACCTTTCCCCAGAAGGACCACATTTGAGAATGGTGGACTCCCAAGACTGATTTTGGACTGGTCCCAGGCAAGCTGGCAGAAATTTCCATAGCTGACAAAACGTGATGCATAAACTAAGATATGACAGTAAGATTAATAGGGCAGTCAAGAAAATTCAAGGTTAGGAAAATCACAAGAAGGATACTTTTACTGCTGCTAATTATGCATTTATTTCATGTATGTCATTATTTTACATAGATTTGCATCTGATCCTTCAGGGGAAGGATGGCTACTTACTGTTTCATTACTATTTCTCTGTCACGGTGGATACTTCATTGTGATGGAATATTAGATGTTACTAAAACAAAAATTATGAAATAATAAAAATGGCTTTTTTTTGTTTGGTGAATAACCTAAAATCTAAGGCTCATCCTTGGACCCAGATTCTGTTCCCACTGAAGTGTACAGGGATTTTTAATCGTTATAAATAATAGCTCACCTCAGTCTGAGGTGAGCCATCAGTTTCAATGGTACAATTACTTTGTCTCCTACTGGGCCCAGTTTCTCAAGGTGCCAAACCTCTGAAATTTTGGGTTTGGAACTACAGTTGTGAAGAAACTGCTAATTTTCAAGGGATGCCCCATATTGTTCTACTTTTCATTCAACATGATTTTTTCTTGCACTATGGACAGGTGTACAAAAGCTTATGGACCTTTCAGTTTAACCCTTCATAATGCCAAGATAATTCCCTCTTGATATGTAACAATATTATGCTCTTTGTTTTCCCCCTTATTTGACTTATGTTTAGCTTCCGTGTGAAAGCCTGAGATGAAAACTTGGTCTCTTTAAACCCAATAGGTTTTTGCAGTGAGTCAGATAGGCTTTCATCCCATTATTCTACTTATGTTGCAGGAAATAATATGATACAAACAAGCTTAGATTTGTCCTTCATTGCACGTACATAGATCACAATATTTCCAAGAGGTGTACAGGTCCATCAACTGGCAGAACTTGTTCCCAAACACAACAGGAATTCATGCACTGTGAACCTTTGCTATGTGCTACAGTTCCCTGTGTTGAGTCTCGTGAGAGCTGGAGGCAATGCATAAATGTAAACAATGAGAAGGTTAATAATTTGTTCAACATCATGTGCTTTAGATGTTCTGGGTTTTTTTGAGAGGTAATACTTAATTCTACTCTTGCATTAAGACAAACTGTATTTTACCTAAAATTTTTTGGTTTGTGTTAATCAAATAATATCACAACTGAAGCCCTGAGATGGATACGTGGATACTTATGATTTACTTCTAATAATTATACACAAGAGAAATATCTCTTTATCCAGCATTAATAAGCTTCACGCGAGTGAACCTTATTGAGGATGTCTCCTAAACTCCTAGGGGCATATAAGTCAACTGAATTAAATCCTTTAAAGTGGTTTGGGATCTGACAAACATGAATATGATATCTATAATTCAGGGCCCACTTAGAACAATTTAAGATACTAAAAGAACTAAATCAAAATAATAGTTCAGGAACATATATCTAACCTGGATATGAGTTCAGCTGGTAATAGAAGCTTTCTGTTACTGATCTCTGATGTAATATAAACATTATAAAGCTATATGCACCAGCATTCTGCAGCCATTTGTACTGTAATCTAGAATAAAATAATTGAATTCAGAGGAAAAAATCATGGAGTGCAGAATTTAGCTGAAACTTCAGCAGACCAAAATACACAATGAAAAGAAGCTTCAGTATATAGTAATTCTCCACTCTTTATATGAGTTTTCAGCGGAGTAATGTTTTAGGAAAATTATCCCATGTACTGAAAACAGCATGTGAGTCTTGAGTCACACTGCCTTGGAGGGTTAGTCTCCTGTAGGTTTGTTCTTTGATAAATCCTGGGAGAAGTAACAGAGCAGAACACGTGAATAGACTGAGAATTTGAGTGCAGTAGTAAGACCCTGTAACTGTACTATTATTGTGACAGCAGGTGCATGAATACCTGCTCTATTAGAACTTCGGAATATGTTTGTGTCCTCCAAAATTTACTCTTCTTCTTGGCTTATCTAGAAAGTCATCCATCCAGACTGCATTAAAAAAGAGAGCTGCTGCTTTCTTAGGAGATCTGGTGGGTCTTTGGCCTTGTGTGAAGGAGAGAAGTTTTTCTGCTCTTACTAAAGACAACTGCCTCCACAGTTTCCAGTCCCAGGTACACATAAAGGGTGGAAATGGATGATTCTGGCCTTCACAGACAGTACAAGCTTCCCTACAGTTTCTGTATATTCTAACTAGAGTGTCTACCATTCCACTCAAGCTTGGAGTCTAAATAAGTGACCTGCTTTTCAGAGGTGCTGGTCACTCAACTTTGTTTTTTCTTCAGGATTTTCCACAGAACTCATGTATTGGTTAAAATTTCTAGGTGAAGATATTTTCTGATTTCAGTTAAAGTACTTCACGTCTCTCTACACAAAGTCTCAGTACCATTGTGGCATGCATGACAGAAAGGGGACATGCAGATATTCTAGATAAGGATCTCATGATTAAGGACCTCATGGGAAGGACTGTGACATAATTTACTCTGTATACTTCTCAGAAAACAACTGTATGCTTCGGTGATTATGTAATTTACTGCTGTAAGTTTTAGTAGTGTGTGTCTTCCAGCTGCTTTATTATCTGAATATGTGTCATTTTTTGTATACCTTCTTAAGCAATACAGCTGGTAGGTGGGAAAACTGATTCCTTTGCAATTGTTTGAGTGTCTGCTCCAAAGTGTATTTAAGCAATAGAATAATAAACATTTATAGATATTCAGCTCCTTTAAATACTGTTCTGCTGCATTAATTACAATAAATTAGTATGCAATAAGTCTTAGGGAGTTAAAAATAAAAAATAATCCAATCAATTATTAAAAAAGGTGATATGAGAAAGTTCCTTGGCTAGCATAAAATATCCTGCTCATTCTTTTGCTCTGGTTTCACTAAGCAATCAGATTAATTTGCATTAATCATGGGTCACCACCTCTCACCTCTGAGAGATTCAAATTTAATTTTATTCACTACTCAACAGGCATGCCTTGAAGATTTAAATTTGGTGTATATTTATAGCAATCTTCAGATTAAACTGAAATCTGGTCTTGAAAGTTGGAGGAAGAAATTGAGTAACCTGACATTTGACCTGAATGGGTAGCAAAACTTATTAAAAATGAAACAAAGTTCCACCCTGCATTCATTACAGGGTATGGCAGGTTTTCATGTCATTGTTTCAAAATGTGGATAATATTTTTCTCGGTCAGTGTATTAAAAATTATAGTGATGGAAATTCTGTTGTTGGCACTGCATAGGGTAGTCTGAGACCTCATGTTCTCTAAAATTCACTGATCAAATAAGTTTAGAGAGACGCAGCTTACTCTCTGTAGAGTTTTCATAGCATCAAAGCACCGTCACTCCGAATAAAGCTGGCATAAAGGTTAGCTTGTGCCCCTGATTAGCACAGAACTGTACTAGGATGTAGGTTGTTCTGACCAGCATAGTAATGTGTCTGATGGGTCTTCTCTTCCAGATGTGCTGATAAAGGACTCCAAGTGGACGAAGCTGTATTTTGGAGAGGGCCAGGCAGCTCTTTCCTTTACCCATCTGAACAAAGATGATGAAGGTTTATACACCCTGCGGATGGTTACAAAAGGTGGAGTGAGCGAATACAGTGCATACCTGTTTGTCAGAGGTAAACTTTTCATCTGTTTCTTGAGGAGAAATTAAAAAAAGTAGTAGAAAGATTAGCTTTATTAAACAATCCCATGTAATAACTGAAGTACAAAAGAAATCCATACTTGTGGTATTTCATAATAATTTGATTTATATAGTAGTCTGTGCTAGAAAAAACAGTCACCTTAGATGAATGGGGAGCTTCAAGAGGAGCATGCTCCTGAGGACATTTTCTTTCCTGAAGAACCAGAGAAATCATTCTTGTGAAGAAACAGCTTGTTCCTTTGCCGTCTCCTTTCCCAGTAGGAAACAAACATCTCTGCATACTACCAGTCCTCACTGTGATGGTTTTAGCTTTAGTGATTGCCAACTGGGAATGAGCCTTGCTGGGCATTCTCATATCCTGTGCCTGGCCTTAGGAAGAGGCACAGGAGAAAGCAAAAGAAATATTCCCACCGCTATACCAGTCACAGTCATCTCAATAATCAGAGAAAAGAAGCAAAGTAAGAAATTAGCTCACTGAAGAAATACAGTTTTCACAAGGGACATAGATAAAAGGAGGTAAATGTATTGTAATAGAATAAAGGTCAGAATTTTCCTTTACATTTGCATCCACAACTCTCAGTGAAGTGAGAATGAGCTTTCACATGCACCTGTGAGCAGAACTTAATTTTCACTTTTTTATTTTTTTGTTGAAAGGTGAAAATATCTCTGGCTAAGCAGTTCTTTCACTTTCCTAAATACATTGGACAACACCCTTGATGGTGGCAAACTGGAGCAGCCCCACTGAAGCCATTGGAGCTGTATTAATTTTAAACTTTGTTCTTCTTGGAAATGTATTGGAATATACGTGTCTTGCAGAAGTGTCATCCAGACAGTTTGTGTGGGGTGGAGGGACATGAATGTTTTTTCGGGGGGCTGAGATCCATCTTCCTCACAGGACTAGTGCAAGGACTTCATCAGCTTTGCAATATGTCCTGAACAAGCCACTCTATCACTCTGATCTCATTGGAAACAATTTGCTAAAGCTATTTCCCAATTACCTTCTAAGAATGAAAGTACCCAGGTGAAAAAGGCCCACTATATAATAAGTTTCCCAGAAGTTTTTATTGTAGTGGTGGGTCAATTTTAGGTACTTCTATTATCCATTTTATACTATGTTTGATCCCTTTGAATGCACAGGACCCTGGACTTGCGCTGTGTCTTCTGGAGTCTCTAGTGTCCTCTGTTGGCGTTCCTCTTGCTTTTCTTCATGTAGGCTGTGGTCTGATACTGAGCACCAGCCACCTCACAACTGACTGTGATTAGACTCTATAAATTTAGACTATACACAGGGTGTTTTTGTGTTATAGAAAGAGGGAGGGAACTTCACATGTTAGAAGACTTCCTTAGGAGTTGTGGGTCCACATCAGTCAACACCTCCCCAAATGAAGCCATGTAAGGGTATCTTAATGGTGGAACATTGATTACATATGCCTGTTGTTATTGTAAGACTATAAATAAAAAGTAGGCTTAGAAATGTACCAGGACTTTGCATATTTTTTATTCCTTAAGAGATTTATTTTCCTCAGCTACATTTTCTTTATTGACTACCTTGGTCTGATCAGTAACCCACAGCTTTCGGTAGGAAAGAGCATCAAAAACACATGGGGTAGTTAGTCTTTTAATTCTCATGAAAAGTAATAGGTGTTTGATGCCTAAACTGCTTTTCTGTCCTCAAAAAAGTCCCTGAGCATTTTTACCTATGTGGAGATATAGACACTGTGGGCCTATTCGTTAGTGCAGTGAATTAGCATGTAATGAAATCTTTGGGCTCCCATTCATATAAACAAATAGCACAGTGAACTGGAAATCTTCCCATTTGTCTTTGTGATAGATTTCAGAGGAGTCAGGGTCAAAACTGATTTATTTTTGTTTGTGGCCCAGATGCTGATGCATTGATCGCAGGAGCACCAGGGGCACCGATGGATGTTAAATGCCATGATGCTAACAGAGACTATGTTATTGTTACCTGGAAACCACCAAATACAACCAGTGAGAGCCCAGTCATTGGATATTTTGTTGACAAGTATGTAAACATTGGGATTTTAAAAATTTTGTTCATTGTCAAAAACATATATATACTGAAGAAAAAAAATTGGCATTATATTCTTCAATACGTGGGTTCTTTAGATATATTTTTACAGGCCCGTGGCACTGGAACTCGGTTGCCTATTGCATTAAATTACTAGATTGTTCCCTGGCAAACTTTTAGCCCAGACGATCTAGTGCCTTCCCAGGCAATTCTGGCCACAGTCTGGGAGTTAGCAAGGGCTAGGGGCCATTCCCAGTAATCATTTGCAGGCAGCCACATTTTATCAGACACTAAAAGTGTTCAATAGTATGGATGTGGCCAAATCAGAGAATGAGCCCTGGCAATATTTAATTTATAGAAGCCAGAATCCATGGGCATCTTGAATTAGATTTAGTCTCTTTAATCTGTATACTGCAAAAGCTGAAATCTTGGAGTTATTACATTATCTTTTTATTTCTGCCTTAACTGTGGTACACCAGGAGCTCAAGGCATGGGCTCCCAGGAGCTGGTAGTTTAAATCAGAATGGCAGTCCTCTCTCCTCCAGTCTGCTTTGCACTTTGGGGTTTCAGCTCAGTGCAGGCAGCTGGGGAACAGGGGATCCAAGTGCTGTTTTGCATGTCTCTTCCACTGAAGTGCATGCTTGCCCCTTGTAGCCAGAGCAGAACATCTGATCCTTAGTGTCTGAAACTGTCAGTCAGCAGAAACATTACTGAAATTATCTCATAATGTATACTGCTCTACACTTAAAAGCAACATTTGCAGCTCATTGCTATTTGCTATCCTGTAATTTGGTTGAGTTCAGTGACAACTGTCTGGGAATTGCTGGAAAATGTTGACTTATGAATGGCAGTCAGTATGAGGAAATTTAACTTAAGCCCTGGGGACTCTACCATTTATATCCAATTTGCACAGTGCATAGATCATGGGAGTATTTCACCTATTTTGTGTATAATCTAGTCAGCTGTGCCTTTTGACATTTTGCTTGGATTACTGCAGTGCCAAGGAGCCCTTGATCATGACCCTGTTTTTCCTGATACTGTCAGGGCAAAAGGCAGTCTTCCCCACAAAAGTTTATCATAGTAGGACACAAAACAGATATATACATACAAAGGAGCCAGTATGAGGTCATGACTCTGCTTCTTGATGACTTCTACACTCTGTGGCACAACCATTGTTGGAGGGAAACACACAAAGATGCTTGCTTAAAAATATGACAAGAAAGAGATGGAAAAGATTAGGTGAATGTTGCAATTTCAGCATGTTCTGTGGAGATGTGTGTTAAAAATAAAAGTGAATAACTTGTTCTTTATATGACAAGGAAGAGAACCAAATGGAAGTGGAACAGAGAGTTGGAAAGGCCAAAAACCATGCAAGAAAAATGACCTTTGCAATTACATTATGAATAAATATGAGCAAGGTGGGAATTGGTCGTCTGATCAGAGGAAAGAGTGTATAAAGTGTGTGATTTTCATTAAAAGGTGTATGGTTTAGTTCCTAAACTTAGTGAGGATGACTTCTGTGATTCTGACTTGGTGTGTGTAGGATCGTATATATTTATTGTGGGATGATACTGATAAATGCTGTCTTCTGCTACTCCAAGATGTGAAGTAGGTTTGGAAAACTGGGTCCAGTGCAATGACGCTCCTGTAAAAATCTGCAAGTATCCTGTGACTGGTCTTCAGGAAGGACGGTCTTACATATTCCGTGTGAGAGCAGTGAACAGTGCTGGCATTAGCAGGCCTTCTCGAGTCTCTGAACCCGTTGCAGCTCTTGACCCTGTTGACCTGGAGAGAACACAAAGTAGGTTATGCAAGGTTGAAACAGATGTTGAATATTTGAATTTTTTTTTTTTTTTAAGTTTCTGTTTGCTTAGTTAACCTAAGGACCTGAGTTTATTTCTTCCTTTGATTGAATATCTCACTAATTTCATGGTGGGGAATGTAGCTGGAATGGCAAAGTCCATACAGACAACTTGGCAGGACCTTGGGACTCCGTCTCAATTCTGGCTGGTTTTGCTTAGCTTTAAATATGGACACTCATTATCACAAGGAGCAATATTTTCAAAAAAGCTATGCCCTGGAAGCTTGTATCATTTGTATTGGGAGATAGGCCCTCAGATCATCATAAACGTCTACATTTGCTGGTAGTAACTTCTGAAAAAGCTATTGAATATGTCTGTTTTAGTTAAAGAAAAAGTAAAAATTGTCATGCAAATTCACTGGCTCATAGACTGTTGTATTTATCCGCATCTTTTTTCCTCAGTGAAGCACCAGTACTGGCACAAAGCCCCTATGCTACAGGTCGGGGGGTCTCTGATATTATGGCTTTTCTGGCAGGTGGAAAAAGTCAATCTATTTAATGAACAAGTTCTTTCTGAAAGCTGGTCTTGTGCTCAAGGCCACTGCAGACTGCAAAGAAGCCTTATGAGAGTTTCTCCATTAAAAGAGTAAGCTGGCTTGCTCTGGGGAGTAGTTTTATTGATTTAGCCTTGTCCTAAACCCCTGTACAGATTCCATATATCGTGTACTTGCACATCTTCTGGTTTATGTGCTCCTTTTACTCAGAGGGGAATTAAACTCATTATGAAGACTGCAGAGCACTGCCCCAATGTTGCTTGTAAAGTCCGAGTTGAATATGCTGTGTTTCCATTAGCTTTATGATTAATTCCTATAACAAAAGGCCAGTTCATGATACAATTGTTTACTAATCTGCCACAGAATTGAATCCATCTGCTGTGACTATGATTCCTGCTTTTTAGCACATCTTTAAATAGTACTGTCTTATCACGCTCTGTTTTCCTATGAAAGTGAATGAACTAGTGTATGACTGTGTTGACTCCATCTGGGGAAAGATTTAATAAAAGAGTTATAGAAATGGAAGTATACGGGCTTTTGAACAGGTGATGAACAATAATTTGCAAAGTTTGTAAATACATTAAACTGGTTCAAGAAATTAATTGAATATTTTGATTAACAGCTATTCATGTGGATGAAGGGCGAAAGATTATTCTCAGTAAGGATGACCTTGAAGGTATGTAGCATTTCTATGATTTCAGTCCATCTGTTTATAGTCCAGGAATCTAGCATTATAATTAGAAACATAGCTTGAAAAGAAATCCACCTAGTGAGTAAACTTTTTGTAATAATAAATAGAGATATTCTGGCTTGCAAGGCTGAGAGAACACAAATGAAAGGTGTGGTCTGAAGGACAGAGAACAACACCCTCTCAACAGCACTACTTTCATTATGTACTGACAGCATCTCCTCAACTTTTTGCTTTGGCTAGTTCTAAGCTGAGTTTAAACAGCTGAACATTGCATTTGATTGCCCACATTTCCCTTCCTCCTGTCCTTCTGGGAGGAATAAATACAGCTTTTTTTAGACTGAATTAGACGATATGAGCAAGTTATTTCCATTTTCATAAAAACTTATTCAATCCATCCCAATTCTTTAATTAATATATCTATCTGAATAGAGAGATTATTCTTAAGGTTAAGTTTATACACTAAATATTGCTTTTCCTCAGGAGAACTGGAGAGATTACTGACAACTTTTGAGATAAAGCCTGAATTTCTTCTGTCTTTGGTTGTTTCTGTATGTGTAGATTTTTATTTTTTTTTTAGGCTTGGATAATGATCTTCTTTTCACTTAAAATGTCAAAAATATTTAGTAGTAAAACAATTTTCTGTCTACTCTCTTTCACCAAAGGTTATAAGCTGTAACTCTCACTCTCTTCATGAGAACAGGTGTAGTTTGAGGGAAAATCAGACATTAAATGGTTTCCCCAGTGCATGGGCAGGACAGATGAAGTTTCTCTATTTTTACAATGGTACCCTAAATGAATTGATATGTGTATTATAGGATCAGAATACATTTGCCTTGTTTGGCTTCACAGAACATACTCCTGCTCTCAAGATTGTCTGAGAATGATTAGAGGCATTAAATGGCCACTGGCATAAGCATGAAAAATGGTATTTGGATTTCTGTTACATGAATATGCATATTTAATAAAGGTGTATGAATATCCAAATACCATTTTTTATATAGATCATTACTTTAATCTGCAAGATTGGAGACCATTTCTGAAAAAGTGATCTCATAGATCACAAATGGATTTCCTTTTTAGTGCCAGATGACCTTCCATTCTGGGAGAGTAGGCTGTACCATCATGTTATATCATTACAAATTACATCAGCTTTGGGGTTTTCAAGGATGTAAGAAAACATGTTGAGATTTAGTTATGTGAAACCAATTGGAAACCTTTTGACTTTATGCATTATGCTGTGAAGGATTATTGTAATTTTCTTGACTATGTCAGCAATTTTCTCTTAAACTTAGTTGATTCATGTGCCTTTATTAAAGAAAAAGTATATTTGTAGGAAATCAAATAGAGAGAACATTGAGAGAACATAAATTTTCTGTGGATATGTCAGTTTGCTTTAAAAAAAGTCTGGTTTTGATTGGGAAATGTGTACAATGAAATAACTTCAGTGTACATTTTGAGCCTGGTTGGTTCTACAGATGTTTATAAACTGTTAAAACATCACTTCCATGATTTACAGATTATTATTGAAACATTTTTCTCTTTTTTAATGTCAAATCCTGAGCATTTAGAAGATAAATGATCCTTGCTAGCCTGAGAAGTGGCAAAATGTACCTTAAAAGAACAAAACTTTTTGCTTTCTTTATTGCAAGCCATAAAAATAAAATATTTGTAGGTATCTTCCAAGTTGCTATTTCTGACCTATTACCAAGAAGAACCTTCTTCAGGGCTGTGTAGCTGTGCCTGAAGTGGTCCATCATAGGTCTGAGCCTCTCCTATCTAGTGCTGTTTTACACCATTGTAATTCCTCTGATAGCAAAACTGGCTTCTTCTCACACTGCGGTGTGTGAACGTGACCACAGAGGGCCACAATGAATTCCTCCAGCCTGGCCCAGGGTACACTGGTCCTGCCTCATGTGCCTGATAACCCTGCAGAGTGAGTGGGGAGAGGGGTTTGATCAGGCCACACCAACTGGTGGAGTCACCAGAGGGCTGGTGACATAGTTTTATGTCTCTGATCCACAGTTTTTAGAAGTGCTTTAGACTATACGGCTGGTAATACCATCACATTACAGGTTACATTGCTGATAAGTTCTGCTTCTTATTCTGCTTTTCACTTTGTTTTAAGCTGCTTTTCTCCTTACTATATTTCCCTTCCAGATATCTTCTTCTAGTCTAATTTCTGGTAATAACTCTTTAGACTTCTGTCTTTGATCAAAAAATATCTCTTGTTTGCATATGGTGAGTAGTTTTTTTCCAAGGCATCCTGCCCAGCAGATAGAAGTAATTCAAATGTGATCGAATCAAAAAGGTGTGACAAATGCACAGGTTTTCAGGAGGCATATTTAACTTTTACTGAAAAAGTAAATAACTAGCTTTTAATACTGATGCTTTATTTCTCAAAATTTAATTGAAGTGAGCAAGTGAACTGCATGGATGATATTGTAGCCCCTAATAGCTGAGCATTGCACTGCAGGGTTGGAGTTCAGAAAGATGAGCTGTAGCATGAGTGCTGACCCAGGAGTTAATCTGCTGTTTAACACTCACTACGTTTATTACTCTTCTAGGCGATATTCAGATTCCAGGCCCTCCCACCAATGTACATGCTTCAGAAATCAGCAAAACATATGTTGTACTCAGCTGGGATCCACCTGTTCCCCGTGGCAGGGAGCCACTGACGTATTTCATTGAGAAGGTACCGTCCTGGCATTCAGTGGCATTCAGCTGTAAGGTGTTTCATTGCTGAGTGCAACTACATTCAATTCATTTTTAGAACTACAGAATGAACACTAAATCTAACACTTTTTGTGGTCTCGCAGGATTTGGTAATGGGGTATTAGAGAATCATGGACAATCAAATGTCTTATTACATGGTTTAATGAGCATTGAAATTCAAGGTCCAGGGAAAAGGATGCCCCTGTGCTATTTGCTTACCACTGTCTAAAATGAGAACAAAACTACACGTGTAAGGTAGCGGTTTAATGGAAAAGAACCATCTTAAGATTTCACAATCCTACAGGCAAGACTGGAAGTTTGCACTCTGCCTGTGTTAAAGGCACGTTTCTGGTTGTCCTGTGGTAGAGCAAGGAATAAACAGTGACTCATAATTTCATCCTCACTTTCCTTTTCGCAGGCTTACAGCACCCTCTGCTATACCCTGACATTTCCAATTTATTCCCTGTAAGGTCAGCGGAGAAGCACATGCCTATCTCAGGTTCACTGCTCCCTGGTAGTCTTCATGGCTGCCTTTCTCTTCCCTTTGACTTGACAGGGGACTTCAGTCATCACAGTGGGAGCGGTTTGTTCTTCTCCCATCTAGGCTACTAAGATTTAGATAGATCTGTCCTGGAGCCAGGTTTCTAAATTAAGTGTGTTGGATTACAGCCAGAGGTCATAATCTTTCCTCCTTGCTACGAAGTTTCCCTGGTAGGTAAATTGGTCACATACCTGACCTCTAAAACTCTTACATGCAAAGCTATACTTAGTTTTTATGAATTATGCCTCTAGCATATGCCCCTCTCTTAACGATCCACAAACACTAAAACTGTCCATAAAACTGCCACACATTCAATTTGCATCTTGAATATTGTGACAGCCTTTTCTCAGGCCCTTACCATGCAATTTTTTTTCTTCTCACATCTGTTCAGCACATTCCTCCAAAGCTCATTTCCCAGCCAATCATTCTGTTCACATCACTCCTCTTTTCACAGCCCCCATTTTGTCTTTTCCTTCTCAGTCCCATCAAAATCTCCACTTCAAAACACCTTTATAGCCCATCTCTACATTCTTCATCATCCATTGACTGCTGGATGTTGAACCAATAGGTGTAAAGTGAAGTCCAGTCACTAGTTAAATTTTCCAGCAAGCATGTCCATGATTTCTCCCACTTTGCCTTTCACATTCAAAAGACGTAATGAAAATTTCTATAGAAATAAGTATCTAGGTTTTTTTTCTATGCAATAAACCAGCATGTTTTCCTTTTCTACACTTGGTTAGTTGAATTTCATTCTACGTATGAATTGGAAAATATATGTATCTGCTTGTTTAATGGAAATACCTTTATACAGCTCCAGAAACAGTATAGAGCAATGGCAATGATGAACAAACAAGCCTTAATTAAATGCCAGACTTACTGAGGGAAAGTGAGAATGAGGACTAAAAGGCTATTATTAGAAAAAAATGTTCATTATACTAATTAATACCTGAATCTAAAATCTTTTTGCATATAAATAACTTATATATATGAATAGCTCAGTCAGTTCATAGGTGAATGTTTGTTTTTTGCTTTCCACAGTTACCTGTTAATTTGGAAAAGCAGAATTTCTAATTAATTTATTTCAAATAAAGAAGACTCAGTCCTGAAGAATAAAAATGTATTTTTAAACGCTTCAAGAAATATAAAACAGAAACGAGTATGCTGTATAGCAATGTTCCCTCAAAATAATTAACAGATAAATCAAATCAAACTACAGACTAAAATGTGATTTTGATTCTTTCCTCTGAGAAAAAGAAATGCAACAATTAATGTTTTTCATGCCAAAAAGTAAAATATATGGCAAAATAATGTTTATTTCATATTGTCCATCTTTTTATTATTAAGAAAATAGATGTTATGTTTCTTCTTTCTGTTGAAAACACTAGGTGGGTTCAGTATCTATGAAAAAGATTTTGATATATGGGCGCCAGCTGTTTACATTTTTATTATTTATCTATAGTAGACCTCATTATATACAAGGTAGTTTCCAAGCACCCATGAAACACTGTTCCTCCTCTGAGAAGTTCACAGTCTATCAGGTTTTGTTCCCAGACTTTCTGTTCCAAAATTTTGTAAACATTTAACTTGTATGCACCTTTCTGTGCTTGAAGGAAATTTTATTTAGGCTATTTACTGGGCACTTGGGTTTTCCTAAAACTGCTGAAAGATTCCATGACTAATTTTTGTTTTGGGTCAACAGTTTATCTGGGGAACCTAATGGACAGCAGACTTCTCTCAGAGTGCTGGTTGGCTGGCTCTCTTCCATGTGCAGTTGTGGTGATGATTAGCTCATCTGCTGCACTGAGACTATTCAAAAGTAATTATTTCATTCGATGAATGCTTTTAGGGACATGACCTTACTCAGCAGAATAAGTAATTATAAAGTAGTGAGTAAAGTAACATCCCCCTCCCTACCTTTCTGCAGAATTTGGATTAGGACTTGCTTGCTTTATAGCGAACCTTTGGGTGTTCAAGTGAGTTTTGCAGGACAAGAGAGTAATTCTTTAGGGACCAATCACAGTTGACAGTCGTGGCCCTAGCTGAAGGCTAGCTGTATGTGCAAGTGTGCATATATTGAAGTCTAGACAGGCAGGGAGACAGTGAGGTATTCAGACATTTTTGTAGAGTAATGGAATGCATGAGCAATGCGAATTTGCATATGTTAAAGAGAGGCATTTGAGAGTGATCCTTCTCTTATAGCTCTTAAATAAATTCATGACAGGATGCAATAAGCAATATGTTCATTTTCTGACAGTTAACAGAAGTGATTCACAGCTTTTTTTTTTTTTTCCTGTAGTCCATGGTTGGCAGTGGAAGCTGGCAAAGAGTCAATGCACAGGTTGCAGTAAAATCTCCTCGCTATGCAGTGTTTGACCTTGCAGAAGGAAAATCGTATGTTTTTCGAGTCTTGTCAGCAAACAAGCATGGCGTCAGTGATCCATCTGAAATCACAAAACCTATTGAACCACAAGATACCGTTGGTAAGGCATTAACTGTAAGGCATTAATGTGAAATACAATTGATATTTTATGAAATGGAAATAGACAACTCTCATTATAATTAGATTAGTATAAATCCAGTAATAGTAATTGGATCAATTTGTGTTCAATACTGCGAAGGATTTCAAAAAGACCAAGATGTTAAATTTTAGAAACATTCCAAAATTTTCCTAATGATCACAAGTCTCCTTGCTGAGACCAATAGTTGTTAAAAAGTTAAATTAAGTTTAGTTATTAATTCTTCAAGAGTGCTCTATTAATGTGACTTGTCAAAAAATAGGATAATACAGGTTAATTGCTAACTTAGATAATTATATTGTCTGGCTCAGGTAATTATATACTACCTAATTCCCTACACTTTCAGCTAGATAAGGTAGCCTTTCATTTCTTTCTTAGTATTCTAAGTTGCAAATTACTGCTGGTGTAGAATTCCTGTGGCATGCAGGAAGGATAGGGGAAGATACATCTACATATTCAGTGGTGACTTTCCAAATGAAAATGAAGTGTTTATCTTGGGGCCACATTCAAAAACACAAGTGAAAATTTAGGGAGTGGTTATTCATCTTGTTGCTCAAATATTTGATTTGTTCTTGCAGTTTTACAGAGGTCAGATATAACAGTCCCGTGTATTGACAGCTGTCACTTTAAGAGCACATATCTTACAAGTACACTTGCTAGCTACAAATATAAGAAATATTTACAGTATCTGATATACCATAGTTCACTAAATGTTGATAGATATAGCCTTCATAATGTTTCCCATAATTTTAAAAAATATAATCCATCACCTTTAGCTTGATCTGTAACTATTCATGATGAAATAAAAACATCTTTTGTATTTATGTATTCTTGATTTGATGTCTCATTAATGCATATAAATTATTTAAACTATTCAACATTCCCCAAGGTAGGGAAGAAAAATACTCCATTTATTTCACTTAGTACAGAAAATAGGCTATCCCTCAGGGGTTAACACAAGACGTTCTGAATAAATCATAGCTATAGCTGAAAGCAGAAAGCAGAAGATGCTATTTTAAAGAGAAACTGCAGGAGTATTTTCAGAGATGGAGTTTACCACCTGAGCTATAATACATCAGACACACATGGCTCCTTTTAGTTGCCTGCATGTAGTGCCATTTGACATTCCTGAGGGTAGCTGAGACAACTTCATGGGGATGGCAGTCATTACACAGGAATTATGGGTAACTTTCTCTCTTGAGCAGAAACTAAGGATGGATGCGGTATCCTAGGCCATCCAAAATGACACTTAATATTATGCAATTGAATTGAGTGGTAAAAAAGTATTCAGTTTGAGATTAACGTCTAAATTTAGGTGTTTCCATGTAGGCATCTACAGATGCTGTAGATGTCTCTGCTCTCACTGCAGCAACTGGAGCCTGGAGGATAAATTGGCTGATGTTGCCCTAAGTTGCCCCATGGCACGCAGCTATGGAGTGTCTACATTGGGGTGAGATGAATCATTTTCAGGACTCTACCAACCACTGAACAGAGGCTCAGTTTAATTGGCCAAGCAGACATCTAGTACCTTTTCAAATACTTCCAGTTTGCCACTTCAGAGGGGTGCAGGTATTCAGTATCTCCTGAGTCATATCTGGCAGCTCCTTGAAGAAGTCTCAAACACTTTAAAATGGCCCTAAATGAATTTGTTTGGGTAACTGAATTAAGCCCTAGCTCTTTGACTATAAGTGCAGCTTATAGAACATGCACTTGTATACAGTTACACATAAAGTCCTAAATATAGGTACCTTTACCTCAAACTGAACCCATTTGATCTTACAGACTTACTGCATAAAGTACAATAGTGTATAAGTATTATTTTTTATTTTGAGATTGAAAGACTAAGTGAAAAAAATGCTGCCTTTCTTTTGTTATATGCTGCTTGTAGTTCCCCAAAGCATATCAGTCTGAGGAAGCTAAAACACCTTCAACAGGCAAATGCTGGATGCCTCTCTTAACCTACCGTGAAAGGCTGAGACACTGCCTTAGTTCCTTACATTGTGAAAGCTCAGATAGAAATTTTATAGTGTACAGACTGTGTGTTGGCCCTTACTAAGATTTTTTTTCTGTTTACATCGTGATGTTTCTGGTTTTATTTATGCACATTCAGGGTATTTAGACCAATATAAACCAACAGTGAACTTTCATTGCATGTAAAGTGAACTGCATACTATGCTACCTTGGGAGAACTGTAGTCAACAGATTGAAGGAAGCTTTATCCACTTCTGCTTGATGCTGCTGAGGTTATCCTGGACTATTGGTTCCAATTCTGGCTCCCTTAGTCTAGAGGGATGGATGTAGAGGAACTGGAGAGGTCCTCTGGGTGGCAACCAAGATGGCCAGGGGCCTAAAGGTTGTGACCAGTGAAGAGAGGTGAAGGTAGCTGGGCTTGTTTTGTTTGGTGACTTACAAAGAGGATGGTGCTGAACTGCTCTCAGCAATGCCAGATGAAAAAAAAAAAGAGGCAACAGCCATAAGTTATAGCTTAGCAAATTCAGGTTGGACATACTCTCTTAGTGAAAAAGGTGCAAGAGTGCAATGCTGAAAGAGGTTGTTCAAGGAATCTGTGAAATCTCCATTGTCAGAAGTTTTCAAGACTCAGAAAAAAATGTGACTAACAATCCAGTTTAGTGTTGGTGATAATCCCACTCTCAGCAATAGGTTGGGCTAGGTAATCCCCAGACATCCTTTCCAACCAATGTTCCTATGCTTCTGTGAAATCCATCTAGCTAAGTTTGGCTAAACACTCAGCATTCAAACATATGCTTAAAGTTGTCCTGAAAAGCTGGCCTTTTCTGAATTGGGGTTGCCGTTAGTTGACTGGAAGGCACTATTTCTTAATACTCATTATATCATACCTCTAGAGTTTATGTGCATTTCCTACTGATGCAGTACTACTACAGGGACATAAGCTATACATAAACCTCTTATTTGAGAGAGAACAGTCAAGAGAGAACTTCTGAGAGAGAACATTTTCATATCTGTGTGCCTTTATCCACACTGATACTTGAAAATATGTTCTCCTATAACTCACTCCTCAGAAAACCTATATAAAATCAGACAAGTATGGACCCTCATAGCTTGGAGTAAGTTTACTCTAAGTAAACAAATAGAAAAATGAATATATTTGTACACACATATATAGAAGTATCCAGACTTATAGTGAAACAAATATACTAAAATATATGTCATATAGCAATATTAACATGGTAGGATAACTCACAGCGGTAGTGATTAAGTACGATAAAAGTATACAGTGTTGCATCTACCTCAGCTTACTTTTATTTTTGCGTATTTCATAATAGTATATGTTTTCTTTCTTTTTCTTAGTCGTTCCATCTACACCTGGTCAGGTAGTGGCCACAAGGAATACCAAAACATCAGTTGTAGTTCAATGGGAAAAACCAAAACATGAAGAGGATTTATATGGCTACTACATTGACTATTCTGTGGTGGGATCAAATCACTGGGAACCGAGTAACCATAAACCTATTAAATACAACAGGTATTGACAATACTTCTGTATTTTGGGGAGGTTTGAAAACTGTAGGATAGTTCTAAGCCAATTTACATGCTGAGCAATGGTGTTATCATGGAAGGTGAATGTTGAATGAATGTGAAGAAAAACAGCCTGCAGACTCTCAGAGCTAAGCTTTTCAGATTGCAGGACAGACTTTTGCTGCCTGTCCCGCCCCC